>NW_027590346.1:305000-434077 GCF_964213995.1 Mustelus asterias | reverse complement strand
AGAGATCACACGCTGACACAGAATGTATCAGAGTGCTTAAACTGAAGGGATATTTTTTCGAAGTGTTGCAGTGGCTGAAGGTGCAATTGTCATTGGCTGCACCCTCCGCTGATGGGTGCCAGGAGTCACTTGAATTAGTGGCAGGGGTGGGGGGGGCGGGGGGGTGTGGATTCAGTAGTTTCTGGCCAGAGAACATTCAGGTAATAGAAGCTGAATTAGTGGATTATGAGTGGGGTCAGATCATATTGCGAGGAATGAGAGTTGAGTGTAGCCCAATGTAAGAAGGGGACTATTTATTTATCTTACAGAAATTCTCCGTCTCACATTAAATGATAGATAATACCGGGTGTCAAATGTCACACATATATTGCGCAAACTTTAAATAACATAAATTAGATAACGCTCAGGTTAAACAAAAAACTGCGCGCGCATTTTTTTGTTGAAAATAACAATAAAAATTTACAGTCACCATTTTAGAGAACAGATTGATCAGATTAGAAGATTGTAAGAACTAAAAAAAGGGGTAAACGGTTCGGCTCTTGGAGCCAGTTCCGCCATTTGCTAAGATAATGGAGGAACTGATTCTGCACTTTCCTGCATTAACCGATTTAGCATTTGTCTCTTTGCCAATCAACAAGCTATCTAACACAGGCTTTTTTCATTGATTCTGTGGCCATTTATCTCTGGGAAAGGTAAGCCAAAAGACCATGAATACTATGAGAGAGAAATAAAATCTACTAATCTCCGATCTTTTTTTCAAATGGTTCCCCTCATTTTAAACCGTGTTCAATCACCCTGTTTTCTTGCCGAATGGGAAACATGTTCGCAGCATTCATAGTGTCAATTCTTCTCAGTATCTTTACATTTTAGTGTGATGAACATTCTGTTTATGAGTTGCTACACGTTAAGACATACAATAAATCCAAATTGATACGGACCCCGTGCCACGGAAATGACCAACCATGTGCTTGTGAGATTATGACTTAGTCCTTGGTGTTATAAATTCAGCCCTTGCTGCTTTTGATTGGTGATTTTCTCTCACTGTTTCATACAAATCATCTATCAAATCCCAGGTCCCATTCTTTATCGGGCAATTGTTTAAGTTAACTTGTGTCTCTCTCCTTTACAAAGCACCTAATTCCCACTGTCATGCCCCAGTTGTTTTCTGTTATCTCACTCCATGGCTCCGCCCCTTCCCTGCCTCAACGAACGCCTCCAAACCCCACCGTTTTGTGGAGAAAATCTGCTATCCTCAGTTTGCCTGGAGGACACGGCACTACAGACCAGTATCAATGAATATTTGCTCCCCTCAGAAAAAAACATTACAATCCAATTTGTGCATGAGAAACAAATATGTGCTTCATCTGTTACCCACCTCACATGACTGAATGAAAAACAAAACATTCAGAAGTCTCTGAGCCGCTGTCGTTCTTCTAATACATTTATAACAGGATTTAAGGACACATTTTTAGCACGCACTGGCAAAGAGCTGTTTCAAAAATCATTTCCAAAGAACAAGTTAATCACTTTTCGAAGGATTCCAAACCCACCGTTAAACTCTTTGCAAATAAATATTTTCAAACTGTTAACGTCCTTCCTTGAAAAAAGACAATATCCATCCATTGCCAGAATCAGTCCATTGCGGTCACGGCCATGTGAGACACATATATCAATCACTTCACCCCATTCCAAAATGCAACAAAGTCCCATCGAACCATCCCCACTCACGAAAACCTTCCTCATCACACCCAAACACCACAAACCTCAGCTGAGCAGCCCAAACCTATAAAACACTTCACAGCAACCAAATGTTAAACGTTTATTGATTCGTGTCACAAGTAGGCTTACATCAACACTGCAATGAAGCTACTATTAAAACACGAGGTCGCCACAGACCCGCGCCTTTTCGGGTACACTGAAGGAGAATTTAACGTGGATAATGCACCTAACCAGCAAGTCTGTCGAATTGTGGGAGGAATCTGGAGCACCATAGGAAAGCCACGCAGACACGGGAAAAGGTCCAGACTCTACACAGCCAGTGGCCCAAGCCAGGAATCGAACCTGCTACACCCCACAGGAAAGCGCACACACCAGCACTAATAACACCAAACCATACAGCTTCTGGACACCGTCCGTTGATCCAAGATCTGGGTGGGACGCTCGGATGGTCTGGCTTATTTCTTCTTCTGCTCTTCTGCCTCACCTTGAATAGTTGGCAACAAAATATTGCAGGAAACATAATCTTTCAGCAGTTCTTCTTCCTGGAAATGGACAGTAATCACCGGAGACGTAGCAAGTATGATGGACAGGATATTCAGTTGTACAGCTATTTACAAGTGTCTCTCAAAAAATCAACCTGCCAGTAACATGAAGGATGTTCCTTAACACGATGAAAAACCTTGTCCCCTTAACATGCAGAGCCGTTTAATCAATGCCACAGGGATGGGCAATTAATACGACCTATGCATGGTTAAGAATGCTAAATATGCATGAACACCTAACCGCCGTTACATGTTTGGTTCTTCACTCATTGATATGCGCACGAGAAAATTCACTGCAGAATATACCCTATGCCTGGCTTTCATTTCCTCCAGTGTGTCCACCTTACTCTTCTGCATTGAGCTCTGGACAGTCCATGTAGCTGACGTCCAGGCTCCCTGCAACATGAAAAGGAGCAGGCTTCAGTGAATCCCAGCAATTTCACCTGGCCAGTGTTAGTGTTCGAAATCGGAACAGTTCTTCTTCCTGTTGGGGGTAAGCAGAGAGGAGTGGCAGAGAAAAAATGCAACGGAAATCGAGTTTGTTCTGCCATTGGAGCATGGCTGGTTGCACGGGACCACAAGGAACTCTACGTAGTTTCTTCAGAATCACAATTTGATAATCCAACGTGTATCAAATAGTTCCCAATCTAAAGGAATTTTTCCTATACTGACATGACTCTGTCACCGGAAGACGAGTTCGGAGAGCGCCACACCCCAAGGCGTGTCATCTACATTTCACTTATACAATTCGGTTAACGGAAAATATTTTCCCGAGCATCGTTGTTTCTTTTGTTAAATAGTTGAATTTGTGCTCTTTTTCCTCACACGTCTGCCAAAGGGAGGAGCTTCTATGTTTCCACACCGTATTATTTTCAATATTTCTATCCAACCTCATCTCATTTTCACTTCTTCAATAAAATAGTTGACAGTTCTCCAGTCCATCTAAATAACTGAAGATTCGCGTCATTCTAACCATTCTCCTGGATCATATCTGCGCTCCTCATGTTTTTGAATCCGTTCAAATATTTGATCCGGCCAACTCCACGCAATGATTCCGTTGAGTCTGAACCAGACATCTAAATGTAACTGGTAGATATCATGGATAGCTGTAATTATTCAGATTAAGATAATCGGGCAGACACCTGGGATCGCCTGCGTGTGCAGCACCGTTCGCATTATACCTTCACCAGATATTTTTATCTCCCCACATTCTTCGCACCAATATATATCGCTCCACCGTTCACTGAATAAAATTGCATTTGGTGCTTGAACGCCCATTCGATCAGCTTGTCAAAGACATCTCGAATTCTAGCAATATTGTGGTTAAATTTCACAACACTTGTCAAATTTTCAGCATGTTTTTGGCATGCATAATTGCACTTAATTCATGTTGAACAAAAAAACCTGTGATCCTGGTAGGGGCCGCTTGGGACTCCCAGAATGCACACATTCCTCCATTCCAGCTGTTCAGCACTGCTCTCTGTTTCCGATCATGCAGCCAACTTTATATCCGCCTGGCCGGTATTCCTCTTTCAACACTAAACACAAATGCAATTGAAGTGCTTTTTATGTGATATTATATTAAAGGTCTATTGGCTCTCAGTGCAACCAAAAGCCACGATAATATCCACATTCCTTAGGAACATATTTTTTGGCAAAGGAATCCGTGGATAAACCCTCCTATTTTCCTCTTTTGCATGTTACATCTCCAGAGAACAACCGGACACTTGAGTGAAATTCTACTTGAACAACGGTACCTTTGACGCTGCAGTCTAACTCATACAGAACACAACCTTTTTTCAGTGCAATGGTCCCTCCATTGCAAATGTGCGCTCAGCTACAAGCTCTCTGCACAATTCTCTGGAGAGTAAGTAAAGGTTGTAACAGTTGGAATCTGAAATGAGCATCCAAGGGAGTGTCGGATGACAACGTTAGTGAAGGGAAGGGTGGTACTGTGCATGGAGGGATTCGAGGAAGACCGGGAAGGTTGGGGTATTTCTCTATCTGCAAAGGGGTTTGATGATTAGGTAGAACAGATTTCGGTCGATCAATAGAAGATGGTCACTCATGCAAGAAATCTTACGTCGTCTCTTTATTGCAGTTAACTTACTGGCCATTCTGCTCCTGTCCCAGAGAAAATGTGACCTCTCCATCTGTATTACTCGTTACATCCTCGCAATGGGAACAGCAGATCTACTGGTCATCATCATTGTGGTTTTACTTACCAACATCAATGAATATTATTTTCCTGTTAGTTTCCTGTACATCACTCCTGTGTGTAGTGTTAAGACTGTTCTGATGGGTGCAGCCACGGAATGTTCTGTTTGGTTCACTGTAATGTTTTCTTTTGATCGATTTATGGCCATTTGTTGCCAGAAGCTGAAAACAAAGTATTGCACTGGGAAAACTGCGGATGTTGTTCTTGCAACAACTGGCGTTCTCTTCCTTCTAAAAAATATACCTTCCTACTTTAAAAATGACAACTATATTCATGTACAAAAATGGACCGTGGGGCTGTCAAACAAAGTTAAGCTCTTACATGGATCCCATTTGGGTTGGATTTCAATGGTTTGATAAGGTTGTGACTCCATTGCTCCCATTTGGTTTAATTCTATTGATTAATGCTCTGACAGTCAGACATATTTTAATAACAAGTAGAGTCCGTAAGGGACTGATGACTCAGTGCATGGATGGAAATAACAGTGATCCAGAGATGGAGAGCAGAATGAAGCCTGTGATTTTGCTTTTACTATATCTGGAACTTTCATTCTCCTTTGGTCAGTCAATGTTGTACAATTTGTATATGTGAAGGTAATAGGATTATTTTCCATCAGCGATTCTGCATATATATTACAAGCTGTAGGGGGTACGATGCTCAATTTAAATTGCTGCACAAACACATTAATTTGTGTGATCACTCTGGCCAAGTTCAAAGAGCAAATCCATTTGGTGTTGACATATCCTCTCAAACTCAAAGCAATTCTACAGAGACTCATCCAATTGTGGAAATTCGCCCGATAACTGTTAGTTGACTCAATAAATAAGCATCTTCATACGGTCATTATGATCCACTTCTGATAAGCAGTAAGCTCCTTCCGATCACTATGATAACCTTCAGTCAGTCAAATATGTTCATCCGGTGTGTAACATGTCACCTCAGCAAACCATGGAACAAGACAATGTGATCTGCCAACTTATGAGTCAATCACGCATTCTAAGCAAACCAGTGGCTACATTGAAGCCGCTTCACCATGCAGTTCTTTGACAGTCGACCGAATCAATGGAGAGTTTCCGACTTCTGAGAGGCATCTGTGCGGAGGTAATGCAGGTTTAGGTCTTTAATTAAAGCTCACTAATACACTCATAGTTCCTGACTTACGGTCTTGTTAACCAATCAGTGACATTCTTCATAATGCAGTTAATTGATAAGTCAAAAAAGGCCATTTGGTTCATAGTTAGCCCAGGCGCTGACGATATGAAAAAAGAGCGAGGGTTGACTGACATTTGAAAGCAGTTAAGAACCATGGCATTAGCCTTTCAAGACTTTGTAGTAATCATTCCTGACCTGGGCTCTGGCAATATGCGCCGGGTGATTCCACCATGTGGCCACAGTAATGAGATGACAGTGCATTCTGTCAACTTTGAAAGGGAGTAATGTAGGATATCGCCATGACAATGAAAAGGTTAATAATCACACAAGCTTAAAAATCACTCAAGCTGCTGAGGGAAATACCGCAGGTCTAGACTGAAGCAGCCCCAGTCCTGTCATGGACCATTCCCAGTTGCAGGAGATGCTCTAGTTACACAGGTTCCACACAGAAAGTAATTTAATGATGTGCAGCTGCAGCTCATATATGACCCTCAGAGCATGGAACAATGGAATCAGAAGTGCTATTTACGTATATATCCAGTTAGGCAGACATGATGGGTGAGATTTTCCGGCATGTTTTCCGCTGGCGAGTGTGGCGCATTTATTGTGGCGGCGAGTTTCTCTGGTACCGCAACTGTCAATGAAGGCCCATTGAAATCACTCCCTGCCGGCTGGAAACCCGGGGCAGGGGATGAGCTGCCGGCAGCACTGGAGAATCTCGCCGGTGTGAACGGCCGGAGAATTCCGGCTACAATTATCATGATTGATGGTATTCTGTACGATACTCCATGGCCGTTGCGCTGCTCGAGTAGAACAGTGGGCTGGGAGACATCAGTGCAGGGCCTGAAGTGGGACTCGCAACCAATATCATACAACTGGTCCCATCAACGGGGACAAGACCAGATCACCATGTTGGTGGGGAAAGAGGGCATTGAACCCCTTCCCCGGGTGGGCAGTGGCAAGGGGTGCCACTTAGTCAGTGCCAACCTGGTACTGCAAGCATGGCACCCTGGCACTTCCACTGTGCAGCCTGATACTGCCCAACGGGCACCACACAGTAGCAAGGGAGCGGAACCCGAGGGCTTACTGTGGACGCAGCGGACTGGGGTTGGCGTATCATTGGTGGTGGTGGTAAGGAGGTGTGCTGCGCACTCTGCAGTGGGATCGGTGGGATTGGGAGGCAGCAGGCGATCAACACTGCTGGGGGCTGATCCGGGCTGCACGTGGCAGAGGAGTGGTCGGGGGGGCGGGTGGGTGGGGGGGAGTGGTGGGAGCGTGGGGCTCTGCATGCGGGGAATCAAATAAACTTTGGATCGTGCGGGGCGTCGGGTATGCCAGAGATTAAGTGGTTGGGTTTGGAAACAATTGGTACGTCAGCATTTGGCAGGCTTGCGACGAAAGGTAAAGTGCGTATATGCCGACCTTCACACTGGCAGATCGTCACATGGACGTTCTGCTGCTTAGCATACTGATTCCGGCTTCTCCAGCTGGATAAGACTGCCGTCCCCGCATCCCCCCCTCCCCCCCCCCTCCCCCCGCCAACTGGCGAGATACCCTCTGAAGGAATCTGTGGGACACGAAGTGTGGGAGATTCCAAAAAAATAAGTACGCCCAAAAAGGCGGCAGAACAATCTCCAGTTTTCCCGCCTGTTGTGCACGTCGTACTTTTTGGAGGCACCCGAACATTATTATTAAGTAGACGTGCACTATTTCGTAATGGACAACGAAACCTAATCAATAGTTGTAAATGGACATTGGTGACTTTCATACAAATGTGCATCTCTGATTGGTTAATTGTTGGTTACTTGTAATCGAACATGAAAGTAGACCTTTGTCTAAATTCTGTACCAAATCTCTGTCTGGCCACTAGCTGGCGTACTATTGCGCTTGCTTTAGGTAAGTCAATAAACCAGCTGATTTTAATCTTCGAAATACATTGTCTGGTTAGTTGAAAGGTAGACAGTTTCTATGTAACAAGTTAAAGAGCTGAACATCGCCAGCAGATTAGTGACAGGTATACCATTTGCTCTCGTGGGTTGGGACATAACTTCAGTTCGGTGAGTATTTTCTTTTGATGATACTGCCAAAAGGGTAAGGTGAAAACCGGCAGCTTGTTTAAACATTATAAGCTGAGCACACTGTAAATCAGATGAGTGGAGTGCATGAGGAGCCTCGAGGTCAGTTGTAAAACATCTGCGAGGGCACAGGATGGTCCACAAGACAAATGGCCATGGCAAAGGCAACATTTCGGAAGATGAGAAGGTGAAAGCTGAGGAGGAGTAAGTGTAGAAAGTGACATAATCTCAAGGGGAGCCCGGCTGGTTTCCCGCATCAGGCCAGCAAACTAAACTTCAAGAACTGCATAATGGCTACCCACTACTTGTCGGGAGCTTTGAAAACGCGTCAGGCTTGACATGGTCGGTACTTGCGAGGGCACAGGGTGGTCCACAAGACAAAGGGCCATGGCAAAGGCAACATTTCGTAAGATGAGAAGGTGAAAGCTTAGGAGGAGAAAGGCGGAACTCGTGGAATCGGATGGAGATGCAATAGAACCTCAAGCTCATCCAGAGACATCGTATTTTAATTGGGAAGAGGCCAAAATAGCGGTTATCTCCAACAGACAGCCCGCTGCGCAGTGACAATGCTGGAAGCCTAAATAAATCTGAAATAGCTGATCTCAAGCTTCTACTTAGCTCCTTTTCAAGTCTATGGGATTTCGAGCTCCCCTCGCTGCAGTGCCAGTCACCATAGTTGACCACGGAACAATTAAAACTTTGGAGAGATACCTTTGATTATTCAATCGGTTAAAGTTAAAAAGGAGCAAATGAGCATTTAGCTGAAATAAATTCGCATTGTTTTGAAATTCAAAGATTAAGTTGTCGGCTTGAAGTATAGGTAGCGAAGATTTAAGGGCGAATAATTCTTGCAGTTTAGCAGCGATCCAATCTGAATTTTCCAGTTTATAATTGCAGATATGGGAATCATTTAAATGTGGATGTTGTAATCGTAGGCTGGAGGAATTTGGAGTAAATGTGAGAATTTTAGGATGATGATATTAAATCAAGCCTTGAAAATTGGCTGAAGAAATATTTTTGAAACGTGAAGTTAATAATAAAGAAAAAGAGAGGAGCCTGTGCCTTATTTTGTCGTGCACTGTCGCTTTAAGAAGTTGAAAATAGAAAGGAATTTGTTTCAATTTCACGAGCTATGAGAACCAATGTGTTTTGCTTGATTTATTTGGACGGGTTACAAATTTGCGTTGTCATTGCTTAGGCCGACATGTGTAAACAGTTTAACTTTTCGGGGAAAATAAGCTTATCTTGAGTTCTAGTTATAGGAGCTTGGAAGGCTATCAACAGAACCACGAGAAGACTTACAGAATTACCTTTGGTTATTGTTGCTTTACACCACGTGTGAATCATCTCTGCTGTAGCATGCAGAATAGCTATGGGTTTTTAGTTTCAATTTGCACTGCTATCTGTCTGAAATTGTGATTTTAAATTCATCAGTGTGGTTAATAGTGAAGGAAAAAGTTGCAGTTCAGAGGAAGTTAAAGATGGGTTGATCAGATGTGCAGAACAGTGGCAAATGTGACTTAATCCCCATAAGTGTGGGCTGGTGCACTTTGGAAGATATAATTCGACAAGGGAGTATTTAATCAATGGAACGATACGAGAAAGCTCATGGGAACAGATGGATCTTGAGGTCGTTTTTCACAGATCCTTGAAGGCGGCAGAGCAGTTGAATGACATAGTTAAGAAGGCATACGGCGCAATTTCTTTTATCCGTCCTGGGATAGTGTATAACAGCAAGGACGTAATGCTGAAGCTGTAGAGTATGTAGGTCTCATAAACTTCTCGGGGGCATTCATAGCGAACCTGGCGAAACTACTGTCCCCCCTCCAACTACGGTTAAAAAGAAAATCAGGAATGTTCGGGACAAATGTTAAAAGAGAACACCTTTACAAACGCCAATCGCTGTCAACCAATATATTACACCATGAGGACCTCCTGAGACCACTCACTGTAACCTGCGACCCACCCCCTATGGGATAAGAGAGGCAATATCGCACCGTTTGGACAATGGGTTCCGAAAGTCCAATCATGTGCGAATCTCAAACCTGATGCATGCAGTGTGCCCAGATCGAAAAAGATGCTTTGGCCATAGTGGCTGCGTTGACAAAGTTACACCAGTATGTCCACAGTCGGCTTCTCACTGTAATAACCGACCAGAAACAAAAGTCTGTATGGTCTCTTCAAGGAAGACAATGTGATTTCACCCATCGCATCAGCCCGGTTCCAATGCAGGGCACTGATATTAGGTGCTTGCGAATATAACATGGAGCATCATCCAGAGAGGCATATATCCAAAATGGATGCCGTGAGATGTCTGCCCCTACACATCAGCCTACCTTCTCCTCCGCATATAGATCAAGTCGTCATCCTTCTAGCTTCATGGGCACATCACAAGCATCCACTAAGCAATAAAAAAGACATGGACATAGAAGGATAATACATTGGCGAAATTGTGCTACATCGACACAAAGGTGTCGGACAGATTATTTTACAACTTATCTCTCTCAACATATCTGGAGTCGAGTGTAGAAAGTGACATCATCTCAAGGGGAGCCCGGCTGGTTTCCCGCGTTCAGGCCAGCGAAATAAACTTCAAGAACTGCATAATGGCTACCCAATACTTGTCGGGAGATTTGGTTAATCACTGCAAACCTCTCAAGACAACTCGAAGATCCCACTAGAGGCCTCCCTGCAACTTTTGGAATGACATGGATGCCTGGGTGCGAGTACATTCAGAATTTCCAGGGCCATTTATGGGTTTCACGTTTCTAATTTTCATTCGACGTCCATTCAAAAAGGACCAAAATGCACCGGGTGGCCACTACTACCTCTTACAATGACATAGATAAAATCTCCAACAATCTTTTAGTACGCATGGCACACCGAGGGTTCCCTTGACAGACAACGGGACCCCCTTTACCAGAGAAGTGGTACCAAGACCTTCATGAGAACAAATGGAGTAAGGGACATCCACATAACACGCTGCCACCATCCTCTAACGGCCGGGCTGAGTGGATGGTCCAGACATTCCAAAATTGCATCATGAAACAAACCACAGATTCTCTAGAAACAGAGCTCCCATGTTTTCTAATTTTCAATACGACTGTGCCACACATAACGATGGGGATAGTCCCGGCATAGCTATTCATTGGCTGGCGCCTTCAGACAAGGATTAGCCTGACGCCTCAAATTTTGCAGGCAACAAGAAACCCAGATAGTGGGCCATGGTGGTCAGAGACGGGATGGAGACTTCAAGCCAGGAGATACGGTCCACATGAGCAACTCGGTGACAGCTGTCCATGGATGCCGACTGCTCTTCGCGCGGAAACAGGGCTGCAGCCTTATCATGCAAAAGAAAAACAGAGAGAAGGACGTCAATAAGCACGTGTCATCTCCGTCACAGGGAACCCCCCCGCCCCCCACAAACATTTCTGCAGACGCACCACCATTGGCGACAATTGGACTGGCCTGTGAATGGGAAACTCTACCTTCAAGAAACTCAAAAGCAAATCATATAGTTGTTGAAGATTCAGGCTCGGACATGGGAAGTGCTGGCAGAGTTGGCCGCAAAAGATGAGTGCCCTGTCGCGGTTCTTCGTGGAAGAGGCGTTCACCAGCCTGTTACATTCGCCCCCCTCCCTTCCCCCCACCACACCCTAAATGCAATGGGGATGAAACGACAGGCAAAGAGATGGAGAAGGTCCAATCGCTATGGGAGCGAGGGGTAACGCTCGGACATGCGGAAGGTTGAGATGTGTGACACCGCCCATGAGGTCGACGGGGAATCATGGATTGACCTCCCTGTGTGGCTCGAAGATTATGAGTTCCCTGAATAACAGATTGTGTCCACCCCAGCTGGACTTCGTTCCCTGAGCCTTTAAAAAGCAGGTCCAGGACTGGACCTACTGAACTGCAGTTTGAGACAGCGAATTGCGTGTGTCCAGCAAGGTAGTGGTTTTAATTTGCATTCCTTTCCAAAGAACAAAGAACAATACAGCACAGGAACAGGCCCTTCGGCCCTCCAAGCCTGCACCGATCATGTGTTCCTAACTCGAGCGTCTGTTTGTATCTCTCTATTCACAGTCTGCGCATGTGGCTATCTTGATAAATCTTAAATGATCCTAGCGTTTCTGCCTCAACCACCTTGCTTGGTAGTGCATTCCAGGCTCCCACCACCCTCTGTGTAAAATACGTCCCCCACATATCTGTATTGAACCTTGCCCCCCTTACCTTGAACTTGTGACCCCTTGTGTTTGTCATTTCTGACCTGGGCAACAAAAGCTTCGAACTGTTCACCTTATCTATGCCCTTCATAATTTTATAAACTTCTATTAGGTCGCCCCTCAACCTCCGTCTTTCCATGGAGAACAACGCTAATTTACTCAATCTCTCCTCATAGCTAATACCCTCCATACCAGGCAACATCCTGGTAAACCTTTTCTGCACTCTCTCCAAAGTCTCCACGTCCTACTGGTAGTGTGGCGACCAGAATTGGACGCAGTATTCCAAATGTGGCCGAACCAACGTTCTATATAACTACAACATCATATGCCAACTTTTATACTCTGTGCCCCGTCCAATAAGGATAAGCATGCCATATGCCTTCTTCACCACCCTTTGCACCTGTGCTGCCACCTTTAAGGATCTGTGGACTTGCACACTCAGATCCTTCTGCGTGCCTATACTCCTGATGGTTCTGCCATTTATTGTATCGCTCCCCCCTGCATTAGATCTACCAAAATGCATCACTTCACACTTATCTGGATTAAATTCCATCTGCCATTTCTCCGCCCAATCTTCCAGCCGATCTCTATCCTGCTATATTCTGTGACAATGTTCATCACTGACTGCAACTCCAGCAATCTTGGTGTCGTCTGCAAAATTAATAATCAGACCAGCTACATCTTCTTCCAAATCATTTATATCTATATCACAAACAGCAGAGGTCCCTGCACGGGGCCCTGCGGAACACCACTAGTCACAAATCTCCAATCAGAAAAATACCCCTCCACTGCTACCCTCTGTCTTCTATGGCCAAGCCAGTTCTGTACCCATCTAGCTAGTTCATCTTTGATCCCATGAGATTTAACCTTTATCACCAGCCTGCTATGAGGGACCTTGTCAAATGCTTTACTAAAATCCATGTAGACGACATCCACGGCCCTTCCCTCGTCAATCATTTTTGTCACCTCCTCAAAGAACTCAACCAAATTTGGGAGGCATGACCTCCCTCGTAAAAAACCATGTTGTCTATCGCTAATGAGATTTTTCAGTTCTGAATGCGTATATATCCTATCTCTAAGAATATTCTCCAAAACTTTCCCTACCACGGACGTCAAGCTCACTCGCCTATAATTACCTGGGCTATTCTTGCCACCCTTTTTAAATAATGGGACCACATTTGCTATCCTCCAATCCTGTGGGACCTTCCCTGTGTCCAATGAAGGAAAAATGATTTATGTTAGAGGCCCAGCAATTTCACCAGTCAATTAATACCAGTCGGGTTTTCCGAACCATTACGGATCAAAGACGGCTTCGAACAAAACTGTCCATGTTTACTGCACAGCACAAGTAGCATAGCTGACATAAGACAGCACCGCCAGTGTCCATAAAAAACGATCTTAGTAGTAGAACCTGATTACACAATAACTGCATATTTAGATGCGCACGTAAAAACGTTATAGCAGAGGTCCTGTACAGAATTCTGAGTGAGGAAGCTTTCAATGGTTACATTCCCAGACCAGAAAAGGTGAGGAATTGAAGTGCTCCAGCGGATAGGATTAGCGAATGAACAATTTGTCCTTGGAATGTGCCAGCCGGAGAAGGAGATGACCTGGCCGGGAAATGGCCTCATTGTTTTCATCATACAAAATACCATCAATAGAGAATGAAAGGTTAGCCCGAGGGGTGGAATTTTCCTGTTTCACCCACCAAGAGAGTTTTAGCGGGCGAAACGGAACATGCAAAGGTTAGTTGACTCCGGGTGGGATTTTCTGTTCTTCGTGCGAGCGTGGGCAGGCAGACAGAAACAAAATTCGAAATGGTAAATAAAATTGCGAGCTCAGAAAGAAGGAAGTCACTCGAGTTCTGGGAGCAGTGGATGTCCATTCAGAGTCTGAAGAAAGGCGCGAGGTCTCGGAGGGGAGGAACAACACCGTCAAATTATAATGAATGAAATCGAACCAAATACTTAAGATCATTTATGGCAGACACAAATCTGCGGATATAAATCAGAACAAGAGAACATCAGACCAGTTAACACAATATTGGCTATTGGGAAAAAGACATAAACTTTATTGAAATCCATCTGAGAACTCAAAACAAAACATAGAGTAGTTACCACATATTCCCCAATGAATAGTATTTACTAAATTGGCTCAACATATTCAATTCGTTGAATCCCTATCAGAAATTTTAGGCTAAATTAGTATGATAGATTAAAGTGCTCTGATTTCCTATAGGCCTCTGGTAGTTGCATCATTGCACTCTCATGTCTAAAGTCAGAGCAAGTGAACATTGGCGACAAGCAGCAGACTGGATAGAAAATTGGCCACGCAAAAGAGATTTAAATTAATTTACTGAGATTGGGTAAGATGGGTGACGCGGTCATCAAGGATCAAGGTTTGGAGTCACTGTTCTTCAACATTTCCATCAAGAACATGAAGTCGGGAAGCAGGAAGATAATTTCAAAATTTACAGATCAATGTGACTTTCAATAGCGAGTTCAAAGAAGAAGAATGCAGCAACGTACCAAATTGTTAATTGATAATAACGAATGCATTGGCACAGTGGAAATTGTAATGGTAAATTAAATTCACTGCAGCTGAATATAAGCCGTTAGTTTGTTTTCGAACGATGATTAACCAAACTTCAGAAGTAATTTTTAAAAAGGGCCCGAGCGTTGATAATTTCATGATAAGATATTGGAAAAGCACTTCGACCAAAAAGGCAAATTAACAAGAGCCATAACATCCCCAGACATTATCTGAGTTAATTTCTAAAGTACGGGAAGTGAACAAAAAAAAAACAGTGACAGTTGGAAAGTTACCATAATGCTGCTTAAGCGTCAGGAAGAAAATTATGTCCGTTTCTGCTTTGTAAATTCAATAACAAAAAAATAAAAATGTTTAACCTTTTCATTTTAAACACCGATTGTCAAACATCTTCAAACAACAAATCTTTCTGTTTCCACTCTCTTTCATTGCTAAAACAGAGGTAGCTCCATGGAACGGGAAGTTCACTCGAGAAAACTGCACGATTTCAAAACCTAACTGAACTATTCGGCTCTGGTTAATTACAGGCAGTGCAATTCGGCAATGACATACACGCCTAGAAATACGTCATCGCTCGCG
This sequence comes from Mustelus asterias, assembly GCF_964213995.1. Classification (NCBI taxonomy): domain Eukaryota; kingdom Metazoa; phylum Chordata; class Chondrichthyes; order Carcharhiniformes; family Triakidae; genus Mustelus; species Mustelus asterias. The sequence goes on along the minus strand of NW_027590346.1, from coordinate 419,019 downwards.
TCAGGAATTCCATCTGGTTAGCGATAGACACTGCATACAATTATACACTGGTACTTACCACGAGTAATGCAGAACAACCCTGGTTAAACATTCCACTGTGTGCTTTAACTGAGGTCTGACTTGACATTGCACGTCATCACACTCAAATAAATCACCGAATAGTTCATACAGCACGTGAGTTACCAAACAAAAGTTTTATTTTTGAATCGCGAAAATAGAACCTTACTAAAATTCAAGACTTCGAAGACTTGAGCAAATAATCTCACACATTGGGATTCTTTATGACAGAGACAACTAATATGACATCGTGTTCAATGAAATAACGTGTTTACATCAGAGATTGAGTTACACTTTCCAAACAGTGGATAATGCTGCACAGATGATTTAACGAATAAATGTGGAGAGTGTAGTTTCAGAATTGGTGCTGTCCAATCATACAAACGTTTCATTTCTATTCGCCACATGTTTTCGAGATATTGTTCACTACACTGTGAGTTTTGAGCAGTTAAATACTAAATGTTATAGCGTGTGTATGCCGACTGATCTGCTGCACTTCCCAACGAAACTGCCTCTTCAGATGTGGGCAGTAAGTCGATGGATTAAAGGGGATTGATTGCAACTGTTCATTGCAAAATTCAAAAGATACAGCACCTCTAATAAACATCTACGAGAGGATATCAAACTACGGACACACGTTTACCCATGAAAACCTCAGACAAACAGGCCCACCAACAGATTACAGGACACTTTAAACAACACTGATGAAAGAATTGATGAAACCACAAATACTTTTGCAGAACCAACACACCACACAAATTCAATAGAAACATTTCAAGCAATGAATGCACCTTATTAGATATAGGCCCTTTACGATACAATTGACACAGACATTGAACACGGAATGATCCTCCAGCGGATAAAAATGCGCTAATAGTTACTGACACTCCACTTAATTCAGAAACTCGACCCGATAAATTCACCCATACAATAAAAACATCTCTATTCAATGTAGACTCTTCAACAAATAAAGATCCTTGAACAGATAGAGACCTTCCAAGGAAGAAAAACGTTCCATTGAACACATATCAAGTAGAATCAGACGATTGAAAATATAAATACTCCATTGGATACAGATCCACCCGTTAATACATAAAGTGCATTCGATGCAGAAACTCCAACACATAAATGCTCCACAGCTTATACCAAGCCTTTTCCTCTTATAGATACTTAAAATAATGCAGGCTCTGGATTTGATACAGTTGCTCCAACGGATGCGTATTCTCAAATATGTACAGGTGTTCAAACAGATAGAATTCGCCCAATCGTAACAGTTCAAAAAGATGTCGATATACCCATCAACACAGAATTTCCTTTCAGAAATCGACCCCCACCCCGCCCCCAACCCAATACAAAGTCACTGTTACAGACACTTCAACTCACAACCAAAAAAGAGTCCAGCCAAAATCCCCAAACCCCCACACCGATCCTGCTTTTGAGAACCCCTTATTTCAGTCTACTGATGGCGAGGTACATGGGCGGATTGGCTTTGTTCTATTTAAGTATGTGGAGAGTTTCTTTGCAACAATCAAAATCACAATTCGATTCTTTTTTGGGGATTTTTATCGCCAAGATGCGTTTCAAACTTATTTTTCAATGACTGGTCTAGCAAGGATACCACTTGTCCACCGTCTCCACAAAGTTCTGTTTTTCTCCATGCATTTGCTCATGATCCTTCTCTGTCTTCACTAAAATGATTTGACGGCACATCGTGAGTTTATTTAATTTAGTCGCAGACTGGCAGTGAGCTATTGTTTCATATACAATGACAGCCATTCCCTTGGACTTGTGAAATGTCAGACAGAATGCTGAGCAGTGACAAGAAAGGTTCGTCTTTGAGGCGGATGTTTCACAAATCCACAGCGTCTTAATATTGGAATTGTTTACGCAGCTAAGTTGATGGTTCGGGCAGGGAGGGGCAAAGAGCAAGATAATATGAGATGAAGATGATAAAGTAGGGAGAGCGAATAGCCGATAGATATAATGAGGACGAGAGCGAGAGACAGCAAGAAAAATATTCACGAAACCTATGGGGAGACAGGAGGGAGATAGAGTGAGGGTCGGAGTTTTGAGAGAGAGGAAACGATGTTGGGGGAGAGAGAGGATACACAGAGAGAGAAATAGAGATAGAAAGAGGTAGACAGAATTGGAATAGGAAATAGGGATTGAAAGAGAGACCGAGAGACAAAGACGGGAAGCAAGAGTGATGAAGGAAGGAGAAAAGGAAATGGAGTAAAAGATGTTCTTACATTTAGTGAATGACGGGCTTAGTTCCCTGTGATGCCTTAGAAAACCATAATATTTAGGCACTCTCTCTCTTCCCCGCAGCACCCCAGCCCCGCTGAGAACAGGCACTGAAATCTTGTTGAATTGCAGCTATTGTTAGAAACTGCAAATAGAGCTATTGCTGTGAACTTGATGGCCAATATCAGAGTGGCAGGCGAATCTCATTTTGTGATTTACGTTGATGGATGAATATTCATCCATGGAAGGAGGGAGAATGTTCCATTTCTTTTTTCAGACATTGTTTGGAAAGTTTCAACGTGGGATAAAGAACAAAGAACAAAGAAAATTACAGCACAGGAACAGGCCCTTCGGCCCTCCAAGCCTGCGCCGACCATGCTGTCTGAATGAACAGAAACGCCCTACCATTCCGGGGACCATATCCCTCTCTTCCCATCCTCTTCATGTATTTGTCCACATGCCCCTTGAAACTCACTATCGTATCTGCTTTCACGACCTCCTCCAGCAGCGAGTTCCAGGCACCCACCACCCTATGTGTAAAAAACTCTCCGCGGACATCTCCGTTAAACCTTGCATCTCGCAACTTAAACAAATGCCCTCTGTTAATTGACTATTCCAACCTGGGAAAAAGCTACTGACTATCCAAACTGTCCATGCCCCTCATAAAATTGTAGAATTCTATCAAGTCGCCACTCAACCTTCGTCCTTCCAGTGAGAACAAATCAAGTTTCTCCAAGCTCTCCTCATAGCTAATGCCCTCCATACCAGGCAGCGTCCTGGTAAATATTTTCTGTACCCTCTCCAAAGCCTCCACATCTTTTTGGTAGTGTTGGAACCAGAATTGAACACGATATTCCAAGTGCAGCTGAACTAAGGTTCTATAAAGATGCAACATAGCTTCCAATTTTTAAGCTCACTGCCCCGGCCGATGAAGGCAAACATGCTGTATGCCTTCTTAATTACCTTCTCCAGCTGCGTTGCTGCTCACAGTGATCTGTGTACCTGTACACCCAGACATCTCTGCCTATCAATACTCTTAAGGTTTCTGCCATTTACAGTATATTTCCCATCTGCTTTAGACTCCCAAAATGCATGACCTCACATTTGTCCGGATGAAACTTCATCTGCGAACTCTCCACCCAAGCCTCCAACCGATCTACATCCTGTTTTATCCTCTGATGTTCCTCATCACTACCTGCAAATCCACCAACGTTGTGTCATCCGCAAACTTACTAATCAATGCAGATACATTTTCCTCCAAATAAATATGTATATTACATACAGCAAAGGTCCCAGCACTGATCCCTTGTCACAGCCCTCCCTCTGTCTTCTATGACTGAGCCATTTCTGTATCCACGTTATCAACTCACCTCTGATGCCATGCAACTTCACCTTCCGCACCAGTCTGCCGTGAGGGACCTCGTCAAAGGCCTTACTGAAGTCCATGTAAAAAACATCCTCTGCCCTATCCTCACCAATCATCTTCGTCACATCCTCGAAAACCTCGATGATGTTAGTGAGACACGACCTTCCCTTTACAAAACCATGTTGCCTCTCGCTAATACATCTGCATTTTTCCAAGTGGGAGTAAATGTTGTCTCGAAAAATCCTCCCCAATAATTTCCCTACCACTGACGTAAGGCTCACCGGCCTGGACCTGGGTTATTCTTCCTACCCTTCTTAAACAAAGCAACAACATTGGCTGTTCCCCAATCCTCTGGGACCTACCCTGTAGCCAGTGAGAATACAAAGATTTTTCTCAAGGCCCCAGTAATTTCCTCCCTTGCCTTTCTCAATATTTTGAGGTATATCCCATCAGACCCTGGGCACTTGTCAACTTTAATGTTTCTCAAGAACGCCAGTACCTCCTCCTTTTTGATCACAATATGATTCAAACTATCTACACACCCTTTCCCAGATTCATCATCCACCAAGTCCTTCTGTTTAGTGAATACTGACACAAAATACTAATTTAATACCTCACCCATTTCCTCTGGCTCCATGCATAGATTCCCTCGCCTGTCCTTGAGTGGGCCAACCATCTCCCTGGCTAATCTCTTGCTCTATATATATGGATACAAAGCGTTGGGAGTGTCCTAATCCTGCTGGCTAATAAGTTTTTGTGATCCCTTTTAGCCCTCCTTACTCCTTGCTTAAGTTTATTTCTACTTTCCTTGCATTCCACAGTTGCTTCGTGTGTTCCTAGCCTCCAAGCCTTGACAAATGCTTCCTTTTTCTCTTGAACTGGGCTCATAATATCTCGTTATCCAAGATTCCCAAAACTTATCCTTCATCCCTACAAGAATGTGCCCGTCCTGAATCCCTATGAACTTAGACTTGAAAGCATCCCACATACCAGATGTTAATTTGCTCTCAAACATCTGCTGCCAATCTACATTCTTCAGTTCCTGCCTAATATTGTTGTAATTAGCCTTCCCCCAATTTAGAACCTTAACTTGAGGATTACACATTTCTTTATCCATCAGTACCTTAAAACTTACTGAATTGTGGTCACTGTTCCCGAACTGCTCCCTTACTGAAAGGTCGACTACCTGACCCGGCTCATTCCAAAATACGAGGTCCAGTATGGCCCCTTCCCTCGTTGAACTATCTACATACTGTTTTAAGAAGCCCTCTGTATGCTCCACTCACACTCTGTCCCATTCACGCCCCTAGCACTAAGTGAGCCCCTGTCAAAGTAGGGGAAGTGAAAATCTCCCATCACAAAATCCCTGTTACTTTTAAACCTTGCCAAAATCTGCCTAAATATCTGTTTCTCTCCCGCGGCTGTTGGGCGGACTATAATATTGTGATTGCCCCTTTCCTATTCCTGAGCTCTACCCATTTTGCCTCGCTGTGTGAGCCCTCCGAGGTGTCCTCCTACAGGACAGCTGTGATATTGTCCTTCATCAGTAGTGCAACTCCCCCACCGCTTTTACATCCCCCTCTATCCCGCCTGAAACATCTGTATCCTGGAATGTTAAGCTGCCAATCATGTCCTTCCCTGAGGCAAGTTTCCGTAATAGCAACAATACCATAGCTCCAAATACCAATCCAAGCTCTACGTTCATTTACCTTATATGTTACACTTCTTGCGTTGAAACAAATGCACTTCAGACCACCAGACCCTCTTTGATTAGCAACCACACCCTGCCTGCTCTTTTTCTGAGTCTTACTGGCCCTTCTATGTTGTTCCCCTTCAGTTAATTCACCTTTGCTTTGGTTCCCACCTCTGCCAAAGTAGTTTTAATCCTTCCGTATGACACTAGCAAACCTTCCGGCAGAATATTTATGCCTTTTCAGTTTAGATACAACCCGTCCTTCTTGTACAGGTCCTACATGCCCCAGAAAAGACCCCAATGGTCCAGATATCTGAAACCCTCCTCCTACACCATCTGTTTAGCCACGTGTTCAGCTGTACTATCTTCCTGTTCCTAGCCTCACGGGCACGTGGCGCAGGGCGTAATCCTGAGATTACATCACTCGAGGTCCTGCTTTTTAACTTTCTCCCTAACTTCCTAAACTGCTGCTGCAGGACCTCATCAATCTTCCTACCTATGTCATTGATATTTATATGTACCACGACCTCTGGCTGTTCACCCTCTCCCTTCACAATGCTTTGAGCCCGTTCAGAGGCATCCTGGACGTTGGCACCAGGCAGGCAACATACTATTCTAGAGCTTCTTTCACGTCCACAGAAGTGCCTATCTGCATCCCTAACTATAGAGTCCCCTCTAACTATTAATCTAGTGCTCTTTGTCCCTCCCTGCTTAACAACAGATCCAGCCGTGGTGCCACTGCTTTCGCTCTGCTGCTGTTATCCCCTAATAGGCCATCCCCCCCAACAGTGTCAAAAACATATATTTGTCAGAGAGGGGGACGACCACAGGGGCTTCCTGCACTGTCTGCACTAATTCCTGCATTCCTGCACTAAAGTCGGTAACAATTCTGCTCACCAGGGACAAGGTGATGTTTTGGGAATATCAGTGTATCAGCATTTCAGAGATCTTGTTGGAATTTAAAGGCAATAGATACAACCCTAAATATTATATATTCTCGATAATATAATCCATTGGTGCACTGAAAAAAGAGCTGCCGAGTTTACTAAAGCCCTTAATTGATCGAATTATTTCCAGTTTGCTCAGCAGGCCTACACAAGAGTCCGGACACACGTCAACCTTGTTGCCTCTCAAACTCCCTCTGAAATGTTCAAGCCTGTCGCTCAGATCAGGGCCATTTTTGGGCGACAAATGCAGGCTCCTTTCACCACGCCCACATCCCATGAAATAACGAAAATGATGTCGAATCACGCTGAAAGTAACTCACTGGTATACTGGGTGAAGGGAGTTACCATTAACACAACGGGTTATTGCGATCTGGAATTGCTGCCGGCAAGGATGAAGGAAGAGATTCAATAATAACTTTCACAATGCAAATTTCGCCAATAAATCAAAGGGAACATAATGAATGAGTTTTCGAATATGGAACAAAAACATAAGCAGTCAGAGTAAACAATGAGCCAGTAAATTCACGATGAGCCGATCGTGCCTCTTGTCCATAAAATAAGCTTACTTTGAATGTGGAACAATTCCTCTGAACTATCACTGGTTAAACCATTGCACAGATCATCCTATTGCGCATTGCGATGAAAAGCAGGCGCGGGAGACACGTTTACCTTTTGTTTCCTCTTTCATTGTCTCAGTTAATAAACAGAATATTTACCATGTCTAAATAATGTGTCAATGTTTGAGCCAATCCGCAGTCTGCATATGTGATTATTCACAACAATACTCTGCGCGATGATATTAAGAGCATCCGTGTTCCAGTCATCTCATTGTGACTCTGAAGAAGTCAGTGGAGATCATGGAAAACATTGATTTGCTGCTTGTCTTCGTGGTCCTGGTGCAGCCCATCACTGCCGAGGAAGATGTGAATGCCAGGATGTGGTCTGGAACTTTCTCTGTACATAATATCGAGAAACGTTGATTGAAACAAGGAAAGGCCTTTCGTCCCCTGAAATCTGTGCTGCCATTCGATTCTTGTTTTTTTTCTGACCAAATACTCCCAGCCGCCGTAATGTATTGTGCCAATACACCTCATGTTTGCTGATCTCTCTCTGACCTTCCTTAATTCGTTGATCATATTCAGCCCGAATATAAGCGGGATATTTACGCTCCTGCAAACCTGGATTCTTGTGCAATCTAGAAGTTTAACGGATCTGTAAATTCCAATTGTGTGAAACCCTCCACAAAGTTTTCAACTTTCTCTTGTGTCTCCTTTAAGGCGACTTTAGATCGCAAACGATTTCAGTCAGTTTTGCTCACCTGTCGTGAAGATCAGTTTAAGTAGTTCAGTGTATGTTTTCTATCTAATCATGATTTCCCCTTCAAAGCATAGAATCAGTCTCACCAATTTCGCTGTAAATAGTTATTCTGCTCATAACGTGGATCACAATTGGAATGTGTGAAAATGTACATTTCTTCATAACGTGTTAAGGATTATCTCAGCAGACGTTAGATATTTCAGCGCATTATGTTCCAAGTTAGACCGCATTGGACTGTTGTTTACTGCCTACTTAGCTGGCTCAGAAAAGATTGTAAGATTTCTAAACAGTTGAGTTCTCTGTACTCCCTTGTTAGGACACATTGAGAATATTTGGAAAAAGCATAATTCTTTATATTTTCATTCGAAACAGACCTGGTCTCTTGAGGTTACCGACTGCTGTCATCCATGAGCTTTCTCTGGTTTTATTTCCTTCCAGGATGTGACAAGAAAGGTGGGATCTACAGAGTAGGCCGATGTGAGGATGATGAGGCTGAGGTACTTGGTAAATATGTATCTTCTATGCAGTGTTGCAATGCTAATTGAGATATGCAAATGAAATATTACCCTGCAGAAACCTTCTGAGAACCGGACTGAAGGTATCTGTAATTTCAGTAATTCAACTTCTGCAACATTGTGTGATTCGAATTTCACCTGCCGCACTGCTTTCTGAAGCATTCCAATAAAATACAATTCACTGCATTGAACACAGCATTTTGCCTGTGCTGCATTTCTATGCCGAATCCTTGTGTCATCAGTTTGTCATGGATGGAAGAGTGGTCAGAAATTGTCAGAGCCACATATACATGTTGCAGCACCAGCATGTCCCCCAAAATATATCTAACTGCCAATTTTCCAGTTTCATGGAATACTATTCCTGGGATTCTCCTGTGAAACTGTCAGAGCAGATCCACCACCAGGTGAGCGAATAATGACATTTAACAGTGCGGGGCTGGCCCTGGGTCTCTTCAACTTTGACTGCAGAGTCTACAATCCTTCAAGGGATCAGGTCAAACAAAAGAAATCAAAGGCTTATTTGGCTATCACCACTCTAGTTGATTCAGATGTGCTACTTCCAAATTCTGTTAACATTACTTGGCACAGGAGATGAAAGTAGCAATGCACAAAGTAGGAAACAATTTCTACAGTTATGTGCTGATCAGCATGTCTGCACCGCTCGCACCGACATGGACAAACCCAATCAGACCATAATAGGTGGGGGCAGAAGCTCGTCATTCGGCCCATCGAGTGTTCCCCACCAATCAATGACTTACCTGAGATGATAATCATTAACTCCACGTTCCTGCCTTTTCGCCAGTAAATTTGATTCCCTTCCGAGTTAAAACCGATCCTTCTCCGGCTTGAACATACTTAGGAACATTACGAGCAGTGCATGCACAATCAGTTTAGTGACTGCCTTTAGTATCCGAGGATGCAGCACATCGTGTCCAGGGAACTTCTCAGCCTATTTGTCCATTAGCTTGCTGAGTATTGTTAATCCAGTATTGATGATTATTGTATTAATTTCCTCACCATAGTTTTCTCTTTGATTATGTAGCATTTTTGTAATACTATTAGTGTGTTCTACGGTGAGCACTGAAGCAAAGTATTTACTTAGTTGTTCTGCCATTTCATAGTTCCCCATTATGAGTTCCCCAGTTCCATTCTCTGAGGGCCGGAATTTCACTTTGGTCTCCCTCGACATCTTTATATATTGAGTGAAATTCTTACTCTTCGTTTCCTATTATTTGCAAGTTTACCAATTCCGTCTTTGTTTCTGTTTCTTCATTATTCTTGGTTTCCAAATTCTTCACAGCCATCTTGATTACCATTAATATTTGTCTTTTTTTTTTTTACTACAATATCGTTTACTTCCTTTCTTGAGTCACTCATCTCCGAAAATCTATCTTCCTAATAAGGTCGTGAATCCTGAAGCATTTTAATAAACGTCTGCCAGTGTCGATAAACCACTGAACATGATTTGTAGCCCACTGCAGCCAGCTTGTCGCCATTCCGAGGTAATCACCTTATTTAAGTTCAGCAGAGTTGTTACTGATCCATATTTTCTACTCACAAACTGAAAACTAAACTCTGCCATGTTTTGGAAACTAATTCCCAGCGGTCCCAAGGCCTGGTATTTTTATTCATCCTGTCTCAGAACAAATTAAATTTGATTTGATTTCATTTCATTTATTGTTGTCACATGTATTAGCATACTGCAAAAAATATTGTTTCTTGCACGCTATATAACAAAGCATAACGTTCAGAGAGAAGGAAACGAGGGATTGCAGAATGTAACGTTCCAGTCTTAGCTGGGGTGCAGAGAAAGGTTAACTAAATGCGAGGTAGGTCCATTTAAAAGCGTGATGGCAGCAGGGAAGAAGCTGTCTTGAGTCGTGACCTCAGAATTTTGTATCACTTTCTCGACGGAAGAATGTGGAAGAGCATATGTCTTGGATGTGTGGGATCGTTAACTACGCTGGCTGCTTTTCCCCGAGGCAGTGGGAAGTGTAGACAGAGTCAATGGATGGGAAGATGAATTGCGTGATGGATTGGACTACATTAACGAACTTTTGTAGTTGCTTGCTGTCTTGGGCAGAGCAGGAGCCATACAAAGCTGTGGTACAACCAGAAGGAGTGTTTTCAATGGTGCATCTCTAAAAGTTGCTGAGAATCAAGAACAAAGAACAAAGAACAATACAGCACAGGAACAGGCCCTTCGGCCCTCCAAGCCCGCGCCGCTCCCCGGCCCAGGATTGAATCCTGAATCCAGGATCCCCGCCCAATTTTCCAGCCTATCTACATCCTAATATCCTATCCACCGAGCTGTCCCTCACAGCTACGATGCTTTGTTCATCACAACCTATTAACTCACCCCCACCCCCCCATTCCAGACCATGTGATCTCCAGGGAGAGGCGAAAACCCAGAGTGAAAACCCCAGGGCCAATATGGGGAAAAAAAAATCTGGGAAATTCCTCTCCGACCCCCTGAGGCGATCGAAACGAGTCCAGGAGATCACACTGGCCCTGATCAGAAAATGCTTCCCAACCCTATTCATTTCCACTTCTGTTTTACGAACACCATCTGAATTCCCTGCCCCCGAAGGGAATAGGTTCCCAACTATCCGCAGTCTCGCTCTGTACTGGCACCAGCAAGATGATCATAGAATGAAGCCTTGAAGCCAGAAACAAAGAACAATTAGCCCGCGCCGCTCCCTAGTCCAAACTAGACCACTCTTTTGTATCCCTCCATTCCCACGCCGTTCATATAGCTGTCTAGATAAGTCTTAAACGTTCCCAGTGTGTCAGCCTCCACCACCTTGCCCGGCAACACATTCCAGGCCCCCACGATCCTCTGTGTAAAATATGTCTTTCTGATATCTGTGTTAAACCTCCGCCCCTTCACCTTGAACCTATGACCCCTCGTGACCGTCAACACCGACCCGGGGAAAAGCTTCCCACCGTTCACCCTATCTATGCCTTTCATAATTTTATAAACCTCTATTAAGTCTCCCCTCATCCTCCGTCTTTCCAAGGAGAACAACCCCAGTTTCCCCAATCTCTCCTCATCACCAAGCCCCTCCATACCAGGCAACATCCTGGTAAACCTCCTCTGTACTCTCTCCAAAGCCTCCACGTCCTTCTGGTAGTGTGGCGACCAGAACTGGACGCAGTATTCCAAATGCGGCCGAACCAACGTTCTATACATCTGCAACATCAGACCCCAACTTTTATACTCTATGCCCCGTCCTATAAAGGCAAGCATGCCATATGCCTTCTTCACCACCTTCTCCACCTGTGACGTCACCTTCAAAGATCTGTGGACTTGCACACCCAGATCCCTCTGCGTCTCTACACCCTTTATGGTTCTTCCATTTATCGTGTGGCTCCTCCCTACATTATTCCCACCAAAATGCATCACTTCGCATCACATGCAATCGTAGCTGGCATTCCTAATTTCCTTACTCTTCTGAGAAAGTAGAGGCGTTGGTGGGCTTCCATAACTATAGTGTCAGCAAAGGAGGACCAGGAGAGGTTGTTGGTGATCTAGAGACTTAAAAATTTGAAGCTTTAGACCAATTCTATTCGTCCCCGTTGATGTAGACAAGGAAGTGTTCTCCAGTACGCTTCATGAAGTCAATGACAATCGCCTTCGTTTTATTGAGATTATCATTGCACCAGTTCAGAAGAGTCTCTATCTCATTCCTGTACTCTGTCTCGTGAATGTTTGAGATCCGACCCACTACGGTGGTGTCATCAGCAAACTTGGAAATCAAGTAAGAGGGGAATTTGACCACAAAGCCATAGGTGAATAAGAAGTACATTAAGGGTCTGAGCGCACAGCCTTGTGGGGCACCAGCGTTGAGGATGATCGTGGATGAGGTGTTTTTGCTTATTCTTATTTATTGTGGTCTGCCAAATGAGTAGAGACTAATTCGGTTAGGATTATATTAAATGGAGGTTAAGTTTTAAGTATCGTTATTCATGCAACGTGTAGGCTTATTGCCTACATTGCGAAGAGTTTACCTTGAAAATTACATTGTCGCCACGCTCCAAGGCCTATTTGGATAAACTGAAGGAGAATTTATCATTGCCAATCCACCTAACCAGCATGTCTTTCGAGCGATATGAGGAAATCCGTGCACCTAAAAGAAATTCACGCAGGCACAAGGAGAACGTGCGGACTCCGAATCGAAAGTGACCCATGCCAAAACTAAGTCCCTGGCGCTGTTAGGCAGCAGTGTTCACCACTGTGCCACCGTGCCCCCATACTATTGTTCATCTGGTCTCATTCTGCTATCAGTTTTTTCAGTCATTTACGAGTTATGAATCTCGAATTAACAGTTAATCTGAAGATGATTTTGAGTACAGTTTATCTGATGACGATTTTACGCATGAACGTCCAGGCCACTGTCTGAGAGCTTATTTAGCCTTGCCTGGGTCAGACAGCAATCAGAAATTCCATTGCTGTGTACCAGCTTGCCAACAGCTCGCATTCAAAGGAAATGGGTGTGAGCAGTCTACACATACTGCCACTCGAAAATTGTGTTGAAACAGAAATGGAGTGTTGAATGCACAACTGTTTCTATGTTCACCCCTTTAACCGTAAGACACTCGCATAAACTTGAAAGGATATGAAACTCTGATCAATCAAAGTTTACTGTTCCAATAACTTAACAAATATATCGCCCGAGGTAATGGTACTTTTAACGTGCCAAATACTCCCTGAGGCATGATCACATACGGACTATGAACACGTGTCCAAAAAGTCGATTAAAACATGATCAAAGACGACTCTCCTTGGAACATGCTAGCAATGTAGTGAGGTGGAGAGATTTAAGCAAGGAATTGCCGAGATTGGGAATCAGGCAGCTGAAGGCATTGTCAGCTAATCGGGGCTTAGAGAGGAATTTGGAATTAGAGGATCTGGGAACAGTGTAGGTAAGGGCTTGGTGAGGTTACAGAAATAGGTTGTGTTGCCTTATCTGCAGGTGGTCACTATGTAATGAATTACTGTAGAGCTGGAATAGGCTAAATATATAGGGAGTGGTGTATATGCTGGAGAGGAATATATCAATATGGAGAATCGTGAGGGCGAGAGCAGATAACAGAGAAATGAAGATTTGAAGACTGCATGTGTTTCCCATAGGGGCTGGGAACGCCCTGGGCATTGGGGAAGGTGGGGTGTGGTTCTGGGAACTTGAAGCAACAACACAGACAGATGAAGGTTTATGTTATTTTACGGGATCAGTGAAAATCTCATTCCACACCAACACTCTCAGGATAGGTAAAGCACGGGGATAAATCCCAGGACAGGAAAAGCATGGAGACAGATAGAGAGTAAAGCTCCCTGTACACTGTCCACATCAAACATTTCCAGGATAGTTACATCACGGGGTGAGATAGAGAATAAATCTCCCTCTACACTTTCCCAATAAAACAATTCAAGGATAGTTACAGCCGGGGGTTAGATACAGTGTAAATTTCCCTCTACACTGTCCTATCAAACCATCCCAGGAGAGGTACAGCACGGGGTTAGACACAGAGAAAAGCTCCTTTTGCCCTGTCCCATCAAACATTCCCAATGCAGGTACAGCACGGGGCTAGATACAGCAACAGACTCCCTATGTGCTGTTCCCATGGTACACTCACAGGGCAAGTACAGCAAGGGGTTAGATACAGAGTAAAGCTCCCTCTACACAGCTCCCATCAAACGCTCCCAGGAAAAGTACAGCACGGGATTCTAAACAGGATAAATGCCACCCTACCATGCCCCCATCAAACATTTCCAGGACACGTACAGCACGGGGTTAAAGATAGAGTATACTGCCTCCACACTGTCCCCATCGAACAATCCTAGGGCAGGTACAGCACCGTGTTAGACACAGAGTAAAACTACCTCTATACCATCCCCATCCAACACTCACAGGTGAGTGACAGCATGGGTTTAGATACAGAGTAAAGCTCCCTCCACACCTTCCCCATCCAACACACCCAGGACAGAAACAGCACGGGGTTAGATACAGAGTAAAGCTCCCACTACACTGTCCCCCATCAAACACTCCCAGGACAGGTAAAGCACGGGGTTAGATTCAGAGTAAAGCTCCCTCTACACTGTCCCCATCAAACACTCCCAGGACAGGTACAGCACGGGGTTAGATACAGAGTAAAGCTCCCTCTACACTGTCCCCATCCAACACACCCAGGACAGAAACAGCACGGGGTTAGATACAGAGTAAAGCTCCCTCTACACTCTCCCCATCAAACACTCCCAGGACAGGTACAGTACCGGGATAGACACAGAGTTGGGTCTCATGATCACACTCAAAATCTCCACGTTCAAACAGTTAATGGATCAATCATTCCAAAAGTTCTCACATCTTCACTTGAACATTTGGAATTTGGGGGCTGGGTTTATGGCTGTAAAGCCCAGGTTTTGGTTTTGCTCCATTGGAGTTGATGGCAGAATGATATCCTGCTCTTTGGGAACGAGTTCCTTTCTCAGCGTTATTCTAAATTGTTCCTTCAGGACCTTGGGGATTCTCTCCTCCTCTACCTCTATGGTGACACTATTTCCCCTGTCGCCCGACAGTGTAAACTGGGTTGTGGTCAGCCTTCTGCCCGTGAGGGTGATCAGGATGCCGGGGAGATGCAAGCAACAACGGGACTATTAGAAGGAGCGAGACTGCGGAGATATCTGCTGCTATAGGCACATGACCTCCAGCCTCTTACTGTCCAGGGTGAACTTGCTCTTGGTGGCACACGTCTACACTTAGTCTCCATCAATGATGCTTCTCTGGACTTACCAGTTGCCCTGGTCCTCTCACAGGGTCTAAGTTCCGGTTTCCTGCCGCGGCTCCCTTTCCGCCTCCAGAATCAGCGGGCTGCGAAAACACTTCCTGAAGGCCACTTCGCACAACCACCTCCTGCCCTCCAGCTCCACCAGCAATGCCAGGTGCTCCCGGGGAGGCCCATAGCGCTGCGTTTCCAGCGAATTGAACTGTGCAGCGGGCAGGCTGACCCCGGTGCAACCCAGCTCTCCCAACCGCCAGGACAACAATCCATTCAGCTTGTAGCAGAAGCCCGCATGGCGCTGATCCACCACCTTCCGGTACAGAAAGGGCAGCTCCAGGAAGATGTCCTCGCCACAGTGGTTGGCCAGGCTGCCAAAGGGCACCGAGAGGACATGGCAGCGGTGGATCTGCATCATGTTCACCAGTGACGGCCGTCTGGAGCCCTGGAAGCCAATCCTCGCCAGGTATCTGCCTGCATCCATCCCTGGCTTTTGCTGCTTGGATTGGAATCAAGAAGAGTATCGAGTATTGAGAGCACAGTAACAGACCATTCTATCCCTCTTCTCTATGCTGCTGCTTGTGTCCCACACCAGCTCTGCTTCCCCTCTCCATAGAACATCAATAACATCGCCAATTTCTTTCTCCCCGAAATACAGCTCTAAATACCTCTAAATACAGCTCTTTCACCTTAACTAGCTTGAGATTAGTCATCCCTCCCGCTGCCTGTGCGAGTGAGTTCCACATTTTCCCAACACTCTGGTTAAAGAAGATTCTGCTAAATTTGCCAATGGGCTTCACGAGTGACTGTCTCATATTCACACAGATTTACGGTACACTCATAGACTTGTCACACTTTCTGTTCTTTCTCACCCACTATCCTTTTCTCCCTTTGTCGCTCCCTTTCATTTTCCTTCTCACTGTTCCTCTCCTCCCTTTGTTACAGCCTCTAATTTTCCTTCGTAGTGTCCTTCTTTCTCTGTCTCTCTATCACACCCTCTCTTTTTTCCTTCGCACTGCTCCTCTCTCTCATTGTCACCTCCTCCAATTTTCCTTCTCACTATCTCTGTCTCATTCTTACACTCTTCCATTTTCCACCTCACTGACTTTCTCTCTAATTCTCCTCTCACTAAACCTTTCTATTTCTGTCCTTCACTCTGTACCTCTCACTGTAGCTTACATTATAACTATTTTGTCCTCTCTGCCATTCAATCTCTCTCTCATTCTATTGCTCGCTGTCTGCGTCTCACGGCCTCCCTCTGCGTCTCTCTCCCACGTTGGTTCGATCTCTCGCTCGCTATATTGCTCTCGCTGTCACTCTCTGTCAGTCCTCTCTCTCTCTCTCTCTCCTTGCTTGTCCTCTCTCACTCACTCTCACGTTATCTCTCGGCCCCTCTATCGTATATTTCATTTTCTATTCCTGTCTATCCCCATCGCTCTCCCTCACTGTCCATCTCCCGCCCTGAAAATCTCCCTCCTTCCAACGCTCTCTGTTTCGCTCTCTCTCACCTTCTCTCACTCTCTCACCACTCTCTCAGTTCCCTCTCTGACACTGTCCAGCTGTCCCTCTCTCTGACATGTCCTGTCTCTCGCTCGTCCTCTACCCCACTATTTCCGCTCACCTCTCTTTCCCTGCCTCTCATTTATTTCTCCATTCTCTTTCCTTGTGAACGAGTGAAAGAATATTTTGTCAAGGTGGATACTGTTGTAATTGCTTCTGACACCAGGGTCCAGAATCTCGATAAAGGTAACGATGAAGTTTTGAGACATAAATTGTGTATGAAAGACTGGTAAATTCTATTGAAAGGAAGGGCAATGGAGAGGCCATGGCAGGTATTCCAGCAATGAATAGGTGACCTCCAGAAGTTGGTCAATCCTGTTGGTTGCCAGAGTTGTAAGGCAACATCAGCCCACGGAAAATTAGGGATAGTATTAGATTAAAAAACACTCACAGATTGGCAAGAAAATAATGAAGACCAGAGGATTTGGAACAATTGAAAATTCAGCAAATCAGGACCAAGTGAATCGTTATGAAGGGGAAATTACAGTATGAAATTATGTTGTAAGGGAACATAAAAAGAACTGACCATAAACTTTTCTGTAGGTTCTATCTCTCTCTCTCTCTCTCACACGCACACATACAAACTCACAGACACACACCCACTGAAAGGCACACACACACACATTCACGCACACACACACAGACCGACACTGCCCGAGAGATTCAAACAGCGAATGACATAGAGAGACAGAAATAATCCTTTCTGTTAAAAGTTGATCGTGATCCAAAACCACTCATTGTGGCACATTTTCCAGCAGTTTGAGCTGAATCTGACAATATCCAACAAAGTGTGGATTGCTGAATCTCTCTCTTGCTGCGTTGTGTAAGTGTGTGTGTGTGTTGGTGTGTGTGGGTGTGTGTGGGCGTGTGTGTGTGTGTGTGTGTGGCTGTGTGTGTGTGTGTGCGTGTGTGCGTGAGAGAGAGAGAGAGCGTGTGTGAGAGAGAAAGTGTGTGTGTGAGAGAGAGAGTGTGCGTGAGAGAGAGCGTGTGTGAGAGAGAAAGTGTGTGTGTGAGAGTGAGAGTGTGTGTGCGTGTGTGAGAGAGAGAGATAGAGTGTGTGCGTGTGTGTGCGCGCGCACGCATGCATGTGACGGTGTGTGTGTGTGTGTGTGTGTGTGTTTTCCGTGCGTGTGTCAGTCTCTATCTCTTTATGTGTGGGTGTGGGTGTTTGGGTGTGTGCGTGAGTGTTTGTGTGTTTTGTTAGAGTTCTGTCTTTTTCTCAGCGTGAATTATTGAATTAAGGTGTGTATGAAAGTGAGATTGTATGTGTGTCTCCATGTGTATGTGTTTTAAGGAAGAGAGAATGAACGAGACAGACACAGATCGTGTGTTTTGTGTCTGTGATTAAGAAATAGAGCGAGATATAACGTGTACGTGTGTCTCTGTGTTAGTCTCTGTTTGAATCTCTGGACCAGTGTGTGTGTGTGAGAGAGAATCTCTCTCTCTCTCTCTCTTTGTGAGTTCCTGTGTGCGTCTGTGTGTGTGTGCGTGTGTATGTGTGTGTGTGTCTGTGCGAGTGAGTGTGTGCTGCGTGTGTGTGGGTGTGAATTTTGTCAGAGTTCTGTCTCTGTCTCTCTTTGAATGAATGGATTAAAACGCTGAAAGCACTTTCTCCTCAAAGCTGTTACAATAGCTTCTGATTTAAATTCTGATCTGTTGACAGCTACGAGCTACATGAGCTGTCATTGTGTGGTGATGGAGCAATGTTGCAAAGAGATTGTAGTTTGCAGAAGTGACTCGTGCTGTACAGTTAGTTCTTGTATCACCAGACACTGCAGGTGAACTTTGTTCCTCATTCAACATTGGAGGTCGCGTCTGCAGATCGGGATCATTCCAGTCTGCAATGTGCACATTTGGTGCTGTTATCAGCCACTTGTGAAATGCAATGAGTAAACTTTGCTATACTCTCCAATAGCTTTGCTAGATATTGCAAAGGATGAATGTTACATTATCGACCATGCTGAGGGTTTATCTTATCAGGGCGACCTGATGTAGGTGTACAAGATTATGAAGGGCATGGAGAGAGTGGATGAGGAACAATTAGTCCTCTCAGTTGAAGGGTCACACCCGAAGGGACATCGGTTCCAGGTGAGGGACAGGAGGTTTAGGGGGGATGTAAGGAAAAACAATACCCACGGGTGGTGACGGTCTGTAATGCGCTACCTAGGAGGGTGGTAGAGGAGGGTTGCCTCATTTCCTTCAAAAGGTATCTGGATGATCCCTTGCCACATCATCGCATACAGGGATATGGGCCAAGCACTGGCAAATGGGGTTAGTTGGGCGACCAGGTGTCTTTATTGTGTTGGTGCGGATGCGATGGGCCGAAGGACCTCTTCTGAGCTGTATGATTCTATGATTCTATAATTCTAATTCTAACAGAACAATTTTCGCAGTTGCACACAATGATTCTCCTTCTGCCTGCGTGGGGTTTTACTGGGTCATCCTTATATGGCAAGATCTGTGCTGTGTATCCTGGCCTCCATGGTCATTATAGTGACAGTCGTGCCACACAAATGCCAGGCAATGACCATCACCAACAAGAAACACTCTAAACATTGCCCCTTGACAGTCAATGGTGTAACCATCACTGAATATCCCACTGTTAACATCTTGGGGTTACCACTGACGAGAAGCTGAACTGGACTCACCACAAAAACACAGTGGTTACAAGAGCAGGTCAAAAGTTCAGAATTCTGCGGAGAGAAACACATCTCCTAATTCCCCAAATCCGGCCATAAGTCAGGGGTGTAATGGAATACTCCCTACTTGCTTGGATGGGTGCAGCTCCAACAACACTCAAGAAGCTTGACAACATCCAGAGCAAAGCAGCCCACTTGATTGGCACCCCAGATACAGAAATCCACTCCCTCCACCACCGACGCTCAATAGCAGCAGTGTGTACCATCCACAAGATGGACTGCAGCAGCTCACCAAAGATCATGAGACAGCTCCTTTCAAACGCAGGACCACCTCCACCTAGAAGAACAATGGCAGAAGATACATGGGAACACCACCAGCTGCAAGTGACCCTCCAAGCCACTCACATCCTGACTTCGAAATGTACCGCCGTTCCTGGGTAAAAATCCTGGAAATCCCTCCCTAACGGCATTGTGGGTCAACCCAAGCACATGGACTGCAGCGCTTCAAGAAGACAGCTCACAACCGCCTTGTCAAGGGCAAATAGGGATGGGCAATAAATGCTGGCCAGCCAGCAGCTCTTATGTCCCACGAACGAATTCAAATAAATACCCCTCGGTGAGATGATGTGCCAACATGTAAACACAATGCTCAGAATGCAGTTCACCCCAGGTTGAATCCTAAAGAGCTCAGTTCGGCTACAGCAAAGCCTCCCCACCTGTTTATTACAAACCCATTAATCTAAAACGGGGTGGGACTCTCTTTGTTGATGTTGGCAGCGTTTCGCTCGATAAGCTCCGAACTTTGATCAGTTAGTGTTTTCAGTTCTTGGTGAATCGATGTTTACGACATTACTGTGCAGAATTTTGGGTTCATCAGCAGCAAGCAGCGAATCAATGTAAGTTACACACATTTTACTGGTGAGATTAACGTGTCAAATATTCGAAATAGTGTGTGATTGATGTTTAGTTGGCATCGGTGCCGACTGTTTTCAAAATGAATCATTCTGGGGGTGTGAATATCAGTGGAAAGGCGGCTGGTTAAAGCACATCACTGTTTACACTCCTTGAGGTATTGATGTGCCTAGTTATTGAACTGGTGCTGCTCACTTGCTGGAGGTGTTGTTTGATCGTCTTTGCATCATTCTGCACCAAAGCAATACAGAGACGCTAACATTCGTCCACATCAGATTTGTCCACTTGATTTCGAAAGGAAATTGAAGGTAGTGTTTTATTCCAAACTTCTCCTCCAATTTTCCATTCAATTCAAGATGTTCGAGTGCATGGAAATAAAGAGACAAGGTATCTTTTATTTTCTCCGTCGAATACATAGAGTCGTGCAATATTTCCTCAGTACTGACCTTCCGAAAGTGCAGCACTCCCTCAGTACTGACCCTCCGAAAGTGCATCACTCCCTCAGTACTGACCCTCCAACAGTGCAGCACTCCATCAGTACTGACCTTCTAACTGTGCAGTACTCCCTCAGTACTGATCCTCCGACAGTGCAGCGCTCCCTCAGTATTGACCCTCCGACAGTGCGGCACTGCCTCAATACTGACCCTCCGACAGTGCTGCACTCCCTCAATACTGACCTTCTGACAATGCAGCACTCCCTCAGTACTGACCTTCCGAAAGTGCAGCACTCCCTCAGAACTGACCCTCCAACAGTGCAGCACTCCCTCAGTACGGACCCTCCAACAGTGCAGCACTCCCTTAGTACTGATCGTCTGACTGTGCAGCAGTCCCTCAGTACTGATCCTCTGACAATGCAGCACTCCCTCAGTACTGACCATCCAACAGTGCAGCACTCCCTCAGTACTGACCTTCTGACTGTGCAGCACTCCCTCAGTACTGATTCTCCGACAGTGCAGCACTCCCTCAGTATTGACCCTCCGACAGTGCAGCATTCCCTCAGTACTGACCTTCCGACAGTGCAGCACTCCCTCAGTACTGACCTTCTGACAATGCAGCACTCCCTCAGTACTGAACCTCCGACAGTGCAGCACTACCTCAGTGGTGACCTTCTAACAGTGCAGCACTCTCTCAGTACTGACCCTCTGACAGTGCAGCACTGCCTCAGTACTGACTCCCTGACAATGCAGTACTCCCTCAGTACTGACACACTGACAGTGCAGCACTACCTCAGTACTGACCTCTGACAGTGCAGCATTCCCTCAGTACTGACCTCTGACAGTGTAGCCCACCCTCAGTACTAATCACCTGGCCGTGCGATGCTGCCTCCCTCCTGATTCTCTGAAACTGTGGAACTTACTTCGGACTGACCTTCCAACAGTTTTGCTTTCCCACCTCACTGACCCTCTGATAGTGCAGAGCTGCCTCACCACTGGCCCTTAGATATTGTGGCGCTCCTCTCTCCTGACCCTCCGACAGTGCAACACGCCCTCAGTACTGACACTCTGACAATGCGGCACTCCCTCGGTACTGAACCTCTTTCAGTACAGCATTACCTCAGAACTGATCCTTCAATACTGCGCGCCCGTCTCCACCGCCCGCCCCCCCCCCCCCACCCTCCATGATACTGAATACTCCCAGTACTTACACTTCAGTTCTCTCCGCAGTGACCTTCTCAGAGATTAGTTCCTTCAGTATGTAAAGTCGAATGTCCCCAGCGCTGACCTGCTACAATTCAGTGTTCGGTCAGTACTGGCCACTCTCTCCCTTAGCACTGACCCTTTGACACATCGGCACTCCCTCAGGACTGATACTCCAGCTCTATCAGCACACTCCCTCTGACACATCAGCACTGCTCCAGGACTGGTCACTCTCTCCCTCAGCACTGACCTTGACACTTCAGCGCTCCCTCAGGACTTGTCACTCTCTTCCTCAGCACTGACCCTCTGGCACATCAGTGCTAGCTCAGGACTGACTCTCCAGCTCTCTCAGCACTGACCCTTTGACACATCAGTGCTGCTTCAGGACTGGTCACTCTCTCCCTCAGCACTGACCCTCTGACAATTCAGTTCCATCTCAGGTCTGACACTCCAGCTCCCTTAGCATGGACCTCCCGTCACATCAGCGCTCCCTCAGGCCTGGTCACGCTCTCCCTCAGCACTGCTCACTCTCTCCCTCAGTGCTGGTCATTCTATCTATCTGTACTGCTCACTCTCTCCCTCAACTGGTCACACTCTTCCTCATTAATAGTCACTCTCTCCCTCAGTAGTAGTCACACTCTCCTTCAGTACTCGTCACTCTCTCCCTCAGCGCTGACCCTCTGAAACATCAGCCCTCCCTCAGTACTGCTCAGCAATTCCGCGAGCATTGACCTTCTGACAGATAAGCGCTCACTTAGCTCTGCTTCACAAACTCGCTCAGAACTGACCCTCTGATAGATCAGTTTCTCTGATTACTGAAGACCAAGAAGGTTATTGATTTAACCTCTGACATTTTACCTGCGTGGTTGGAATGCTGCTGACACTTCATTTACATTGTTACACAATAATGAGCAAGTGTATTAATCATTTACAGAGTATACAAAGTAACATATAAATATCGCCTTATCTTTCCCCTTATTATCATAAAACATTCACACGCTGGACTTTGTATTCATGAATAAACATTGACTTTATGAGATACATCAGCATCCAATCAGGGACCCGGGACAGATCTTATTGACATTCAGTCTCATTCAAATATCCACTCCTGCATTCATTCTATTGATCCCTCTGTACTTGACTCCTGTGAGCCACCCTGCGCGACTACAACCCCACATACACACCGTCCATGTTTCCATACCCTTTCTCGCACCCTCTAACCCACTTCCTCACCTGCTCATTGTCAGCAAGTAATAAGACAAGGCATAAAAACATTAGGCCAAGCGCCGGTAGTTTTCTCCCTCAGTCCTGGGCCAATTGTGCTCCAAATATGTGGAGGGTAGGTGGATTTCCCATTGCTTCATTGTCCCTTAGTGTCCGAAGATGAGCAGAGTAGGTGCATTGGTTATCGTTAGTTTCCTCTTACTGTCCAAAGATGTGCATGTTAGGTGGACTGGCGATGGTAAATTGTCCCTTAGTGTCGAAAGATGTGCAGGTTAGGTGGACTGATTATGGTAAATGTTCCCCTAGTGTCCAAAATGTGCAGGTTAGATCGGTTTGCCATGTTATCTTGCCCCTTTGTGTCCAAAGCTATGGAAGATAGGTAGAATGGCCATGATAAATTGGCTTTTGGTGTCCAAAGTTGTACAGGATAGGCGGATTGGCCATGCTAAATTATCCCTCAGTATAAAATGTGTGCAGGTTAGGCACATTGACCATGAGAAATTAACCCATAGTATTCAAAGCTGTGTAATTTAGATGGATTGAGCATGGCAAGCTGCCCTTTAGTATCCAAAGTTGTGAAGGTTTGATGGATTGGTCATGCTAAGTTACCCCCTAGTGTCCAAAGATATGCAGGTTAGATGGATTGGCCAAGGTCAATTGTCCCTTTCTGTCCAAAGAATTGCAGGTTAGGTGGCTTCGCCATTTTAAATTGCCATTGAGTTTCCAAATGTGTGTAGGTTAGGTGACTTAATTACGGCAATGGAGCGTGGTTACAGGCATAGAACGGAGGGGAAGGCCTGGGGGGATGCACTTTCAGAGATTCGGTGCAGAGGAGATGAGCAGAATGGCTCCCTCCTGCGCTGTCCGGATTCTATGGTTCCCCAAGTCAGCAACAGTTTGAAAATGATAACGTTTTGTCTGCCTCTACTGCACTTTTCAAAGGTGAATAGCTATTTTCTAAAGTTCCTTTAACTGCCTGTGAAAGCTTTCAGTGAGAGCTGAGGTCCAGAAAGAAGCTAAAAGAAAGCACATATGGGATGGGCTTAATGGCCTCGTTTTGCCTCGTAACAATTCGATTATTTGTTTATAAACGTCCTGTTGAAGGGAAAGTGGGCCAGGATAAAGTGTCAGTATTCTGACAGATAGAGAACATTCTGGCTCTGGTTAATTCCTTTACTTGGCACTTACTGTTTAGAACATAGAACATAGAACATAGAACATTACAGCGCAGAACAGGCCCTTCGGCCCACGATGTTGCACCGACCAGTTAAAAAAAAAACTGTGACCCTCCAACCTAAACCAATTTCTTTTCGTCCATGAACCTATCTACGGATCTCTTAAACACCCCCAAACTAGGCGCATTTACAACTGATGCTGGCAGGGCATTCCAATCCCTCACCACCCTCTGGGTAAAGAACCTACCCCTGACATCGGTTCTATAACTACCCCCCCTCAATTTAAAGCCATGCCCCCTCGTGCTGGATTTCTCCATCAGAGGAAAAAGGCTATCACTATCCACCCTATCTAAACCTCTAATCATCTTATATGTTTCAATAAGATCCCCTCTTAGCCGCCGCCTTTCCAGCGAAAACAATCCCAAATCCCTCAGCCTCTCCTCATAGGATCTCCCCTCCATACCAGGCAACATCCTGGTAAACCTCCTCTGCACCCTCTCCAAAGCCTCCACATCCTTCCTGTAATGTGGGGACCAGAACTGCACACAGTACTCCAAGTGCGGCCGCACCAGAGTTGTGTACAGTTGCAACATAACGCTACGACTCCTAAATTCAATCCCCCTACCAATAAACGCCAAGACACCATATGCCTTCTTAACAACCTTATCTACTTGATTCCCAACTTTCAGGGATCTATGCACACATACACCTAGATCCCTCTGCTCCTCCACACTATTCAAAGTCCTCCCGTTAGCCCTATACTCAACACATCTGTTATTCCTACCAAAGTGAATTACCTCACACTTCTCCGCATTAAACTCCATCCGCCACCTCTCGGCCCAACTTTGCAACCTGTCTAAGTCTTCCTGCAAACTACGACACCCTTCCTCACTGTCTACCACACCACCGACTTTGGTGTCATCAGCAAATTTGCTAATCCACCCAACTATACCCTCATCCAGATCATTAATAAATATTACAAACAGCAGTGGCCCCAAAACAGATCCCTGAGGTACACCACTTGTAACCGCACTCCATGATGAATATTTACTATCAACCACCACCCTCTGTTTCCTATCCGCTAGCCAATTCCTGATCCAATTAGATGACCTTTGATCTTTGGGTTGGCCAATCAGGGAGGCAAATCCCTCAATTTATTTCTATTTTTCCGGCAGCAATGGAGCCGCAGAGTGAGGAAAATACTCGAGGGAAGATTCACGATATTTTGGGCACATTTGACCGTCCACATCTTCTGCTTGTCCTGAGACACATGCTAATCTTCAAAGAGTTGGTTCTCTGTATGTCTGACTCTGGTTGTAAGCTCAGAGCTCTGTTGAATTGAGTCGGTGCTTGGCTATGGAATGCGTATAGTGCAGAAGAGCTATTTGGCCCATCGAGTCAGCACCGACTCTCTGACAGGGTCTCCTACCCAAGCCCTATTCCCCCGCCCTAACCCAGAAAACCCACACATCGTTAGTCCCCCTCACCTACACAGCTTGGGACATCAAGAGGCAATTCATCATGGCTAACCCACCTCATGTACACATTTACGGACGATGGGAGGAAACCGGAGCATCGGAGGAAACCCACGCAGACACGGGGAGAAAGTGCAAACTTCTCACAGACAGGCACTCAAAGCTGCAATCATACACCGGCCGCTGGTGTGGTGAGGGAGCAGTACTTACCACTGTGCTGACCATAGACCGTTTATCAATAAGGAATGAAGATTGTTTTCGTTTTAGATCTATTGTCCTACTTTGGAGTATTTTAATGTTTGCTTGCTGTTTCCCCTAACCCCTCTATCTTTGTTTCCTGATTTCTTCTCTTCCTAGCTTTTCTCGTAACTTCCTATCTTACAAAATTGTGACTGGCACGGTGGCATAGTGGTCAGCAGAGTTGCGACACAGCGCCAAGGACGTGGGTTTGATTCCGGCCTTGGTTAAATATTTTTGCACATTCCCGCCATACCTTTATGGGTTGATTTGTTCCAACAGTTCCAAGATGTGTAGGCCAGGTGTATTGGCCATGCCAAATTATTCCTTAGTGTCCCAAGATGTCTTGGCTGATTAGCAGTGCAAATATTTGGGGATAATGGGATCGGCACGGGTATGGGCCTGGGTATGACTCTCTGACGGAGCGTTGGTGCAGACTCTATGGGCAGAATGGCCTCCTTGTATACTGTAGAGACTTTATGATTGTATGATTCAATACATCACTCCTGCTTTCCCTGCCTCATTTCTCCCTCATGCGCTTTCAGCACCCGTGTTCTCTTCTTCTGTCCATTATCTTGGTTACTTCCATCCTCACGCCGTTCTCTCACACCTTTCATAAGAAACTGTGTGGTGTTTTCATGTCCTCCCCATGTCTACGTGCGTTTCCACCATGTGCTAGAAACCTTTCGAGCATACAGAGGCATCAAGGCATGCAGATCCACAGTTCCATGGAGGTGGCAACTCAGGTGGACAAGATGGTCAAGAAGGTGTATTGGTATGCTGGCCTTCATTGGTCAGGCGTTGAGTCTCGGAATTGGAAAACCATGTTGCAGGTGTATAAGACTTTGGTTGGGCTGCATTTGTAGTATTGTGTACAATTCTGGCCGCCCCACTACCAGAAGGATGTTGATGCATTGGAAAGGGTGCAGAAGAGATTGACCAGGATGCTGCCTGATTTGGAGCGTAAGGACTATGAAAAAGTTTGAATAAACTTTAATTGTTTTTACTGCAGCTTCGGAGGAAGAGGGGGACCTGACAAAGGTTTAGAAGTTTATGACAGGCATGGATAGAGTGGATCGTCAGAGTCTTTTTCCCAGGGTCAAAGGTGAATTACACGGGAACATAATTTGGAAGTGCGAGGGGGGAAATTTAAAGGAGATGTAAGGGGCAAGCTTTTCAACAGCTGGTGGTGAATGCCTGGAACACGCTGCCGTAGGAGGTAATGGAAGCAGATTTTATAGCAACTTTCAAGGGACATCTATTTAGATACATGAATATTCAGGGAAAAGAGGGATATAGACCAGGTAGAGGCAAGAAAATATTAGATTAGAGAGGCAACTGTGTCGGCACAGACTTGGTGGGCGACAGGGCATATTCCTGTGCTTCACTGTTCATTGTTGTTCCTGTTTCCTTCCACAGTCAAAAGATATGCTGATTAGGTAGACTGTCCATGTTAAATTATCTCTTGGTGTCCCGATGTGCATAGGTTTGGGGAATAGAGGGCTGAATGCATGGGGTTATGGAGGTAGGACTGGGTATTTGCACTTTCAGAGAGTCGGTGCAGACTCGATGGGCCACATGGCCTCCTTCTGCACAGCAGTGAAGGTGTAACTATTTGCTTCCACATTTTCTTCACTTGCACTCTTCTTTAACCTTTGCAACCTGACAGACTTAGCTAACTCTGAGGAATAGTGCGCAATTATACAGGAAGATTTCTGAAAGCTTGATGATTGTGTAGCGATGCAATAGATATAGTTAATCAGGGGTAATTTGAAGCCCTACAGGTTTTTTTTGGTAAATGATTGGGACATGCTGAGCGAATCACCAGAATCAACATCAGATCACATTATTCAATGCAAGTAAGGGGCAGATTCCTTAATTAATTGCACGAGAAAAGGAATCTGAGCGAATATGCGCATAGACCATTGAAGTGGGCAAGGCAAGTGAAGTGAGCAGTTCGTGCAACATGTGGTGTTCCACATTTTTGAAAATAGGGGTATTCTGTACAAGAGCAAGAAGTTTACATTGAACATTATTAGGATGGTAATGCGGCCTCAGCTGGAGAATTGTATATATTTAGACATGCCACACTCTGGGAAGTATGTGAACATATTTGAGAGAGACAAAAGAGATTCACAGAAGAGGCGATGGCCTATTAGTATTATTGCTACACAATTAATCGATAAATTTAACTAATGTTCTGGGGACACGGATTCGACACTTGGCAGCTGGTGAAAGTTGAAGTGAATAAAAAATGTGTGGAATTAGGAATCTACTGATGCCCATGAAACCATTGACAATTGTCGGAGAAACCCAAATCGTTCACTAATGTCCTTCAGGGAAGGAAATCTGCAGTCCTTACCTTGTCTGGACTACATGTGACTCCAGAGCCACAGCAATGCGGTTAACTCTCAACTGCCCTCAGTAACGGTTTAGCAAGCTATTCACCTTCTCAAGGGCAACTATGGACGGGCAATAAATGCTGGTCCAGCCCATATTCCACAAAAGAATAAAACAAATAAACACGAATGGTAACAGGGATGAGAGACTTCGGTGTACTTGGACTTCCTTCCTTCCTTCCCTCCCTCCCTGCCTCCTTCCCTTCCCTCCTTCTTTCCTTCCCTCCCTCCGTTCCACGCTTCCTTCCTCCCTTCCATTCTATCTTGTTTACATTCAGTCATTTTTGGCGCGGGGCTTTTGTGAAGTAATGCACCAAATAGTTTTACTGTCTGTCCAGTTAAGGCTTCTGGAATTCCGAAGAGTTCACGGCAGAGGATCAATGATCTGCTTCGCCGCTGTGATGATAAACTGCTGGCCTTCCTTTTCAATCAGTTCCTCATCTTCAGAAAGGACTTTCAAGGTAAGTAACATAAACAGTAGTGGACAACGGTTATAACTATAGGAGAGTTACGGTGCAGAAAGATGCTAGTCAGCCCATTGTGCCTGTGCTGGCCAGAATTAAGAGGGTGGGGTGGGGAAAAATGGTTAGCACTGCACTCTCACAGCGCCATGCACCCGGGTTCGATTCCTGGATTGGGACACTGTCTGCATGGAGTCTGCAGGTTCTCCCCATATCTGTATGGTTCCCTCTGTGTGCTCCGGTTTCCTTCCACAGTCTGAAAGATGAGGTGGTTTGGTGTATTGGCCATGCTAAATTATCCCTCAGTGTACTCAATCAGGTACCGGAGTGTGGTGGCAGGGGATTTTCACAGTAACTTCATTGGAATGCTCATGTAATCCTACTTGTGACTAAAAAATGTTTTACCTGCCCCATAGCCTCGCACCTTCCAGCACTTCAGATGTTGATACAGGAACCTTTTGGATTATTTATAGAGTCATAGAGTCATAGAGGTTTACAGCATGGAAACAGGCCCTTTGGCCCAAGCTGTCAATGTCGCCCTTTTTTTTTAATCCTTAAGCTAATTCCAATTGCCCGCATTTGGCACATATCCCTCGATACCCATCGTACCCATGTAACTATCTAAATGCTTTTTAAAAGACAAAATTTTACCGCCTCTACTACTACCTCCGTGTGAAATAATTGCCCCGCTGGACACTTTTCTATGTCTCCCCTCTCACCTTAAACCTATGCCCTCTAGTTTTAGGCTCGACTAACTTTGGGAAGAGATATTGACTATCTAGCTGATCTGTGCCCCTCATTATTTTATAGACCTCTATAAGATCACCCCTCAGCCTCCTACGCCCCAGAGAACAAAGTCCCAGTCTATCCAGCCTCTCCTTGTAACTCAATCCATCAAGTTCCGTAGCATCCTAGTAAATCTTTTCTGCACTGTTGCTAGTTTAATAATATCCTTTATATTATAGCGTGACCAGAATTACACACAGTATTCCGAGTGTAGCTTCGCCGATATCTTGTACAACTTTAACAAGACATTCCAACTCCTGTATTCAATGTTCTGACCGATGAAACCAAGCATGGCAAATGCCTTCTTCACCACTCTGTCCACCTGTGACTCCACTTTCAAGGAGCTATGTACATGAACTCCTAGATCTCTTTCTTCTGTAACTCTCCCCAGCGCCCTACCATTAACTGAGTAAGTCCTGCCCTGGTTCAATCCACCAAAATGCATCACCTCACATTTGTCTAAATTAAACTCCATCTGCCATTCCTTAGCCCACTGGCCCAATTGATGAAGATCCCGTTGCAATTGGAGATAACTTTCTTCACTGTCCGCTATGCCAAAAATCTTAGTGTCATCTGCAAACTTACTGACCATGCCTCCTACATTCTCATCCAAATCATTAACATAAATGTCAATTTATCGAGACATAGAGGTCTACAGCATGGAAACAGGCCGTTCGGCCCAACTTGTCCAACTTGTCCATGCCGCTCTTTTTTTAACCACTTAATTCGTCCCAATTCCCCCTGTTTTGCCGATATCCCTCTCTACCCATCTTACACACGTGACTGTCTAAATACTTTTTAAAAGACAAAACTGTACCTTCCTCTACTACTAACTCTGGACGTTCGTTCCAGGCACTCACCACCCTTTGTGTGAAACAATTGTCCCTCTGGACACTTTTGTATCTCTCCCCTCACACCTATATATATGCGCTCTAGTTTTAGACTCCAATACCTTTGGGAAAAGATGTTGACTACCGAACTGATCCATGCCCCTCATTATTTTATAGACCTCTATAAGTTCACCCCTAAGTTTCCTACACTCCAGCAGGGAAAAAGATCCCAGTCTATCCAGCCTCGCCTTATCACTCAGACAAATATGTCCCAGTAGCATCCTGGTAAATATTTTCTGCACTCAGTAAAGTTTAATAATATCGGCTCTGTAATAGGGTGACCAGAACTGTGCACAGTATTCCAAGTGTGGCCTTAACAACCTTGTACAACTTCAACAAGACGCCCCAACTCCTGTATTAAATGTTCTGATCAATGTAATCAAATACGCCAAATGCCTTCTTCACCACTCTCTCGACCTGTGACTTCACTGGCAAGGAGCTATGAACATGTATCCCTCGATCTCTCCCTAACGCACTGCCATTAATTGAGTAAGTCATCTCCTGGTTCGATCAACCAAAATGCATCACCTCATATTTATCTAAATTGAACTCCATCTGCCATTTAGCGGCCCACTGACCGAATTGATCAAGATCCCGTTGCAATCCCAAACTCCCGCCCCACCTCGCACCCACAGTCCCCGCATCCCCTCGCACACACACCTTTTTCACTGTCCACTATGCCAACAGTCTTGGTTTAAATGTTTGTGCCTCAAATTAGCCAATGATTTCCAGAAACCCCCACCACCCTCTGGCTGAAAACGTCTTGCCCCCAATCCCCTACAACTCTTCCACAAATCAATGAATTTCCCCCTTGTTATTGACTACTTATGACATTATGCTTGGCAAATCTGTTAGAATTCTTTGAGTTGACTGAGGAGAACCGGTGGATGTGGATTATTTAGACTTTCAGAAGGCTTTTGACAATATCTCACACAGCTGACTACTGTGTAAAGTTAAAGTTCATAGAGTTGTGGGTAATGGCTTGAGATGTATAGAAAGCTGGTTAGCAGATCGGAAGCAAAGAATTGACATAAATGAGTCTTGTTCCGATTCGCAGTGAGTGACTCATGGGATTCAGCAGGGGTCTGTGCTAAGATCCCAACAAGACGCATTATATATCAATGATTTGGAAGGGGGAACTAAATATATTATCTCCAAATTTAGAGATAATACAAAGTGGGGTGGGCGGGGTCGCTGTGAGGAGGATGCAGAGATGCTGAAGCGTGATTTGTACAGGCTGAGTGTGTCTGCATATGCATGGCAGATGCAGTACAATGTGGATAAATATGAGGTTATCCACTTCAACCGCAATAAAAGGAAGATAGTTTATTATTTGAACAGGTGTAAGTTGAGAAATGTGGATTCTCAGTGAAACCTTAGTGGCCTCGTGCATCCGTCGCTGAAAGTAAGTGCGAGGCAGAGCAGGCAGTAAATAAGGCAAATGGCATTTTGACCTTCAAAGCAAGAGCATTTGAGTTTAGGAATAGGGTTTTTTAACTGCGACCTTAGCTGGAGTACCTTAGGTGAGGCCATAGCTGGAGAACTACTTGCAGTTTTGATATCCTTCTCTGAGGATGATGTCTTTGTTATAGAGATAGTGCAGTGGCGATTGAGTCCTGGGATGACAGGTCTGTCATACGAGGAGCGATGACGTCAGTTCGGATTGTATTCACTGGAGCTTAGGGGAATGAGGGGGCTCTCAAGGAACGTATAAAATTCTATTCGGGTGAGACGAGGTAGATCCAGAAATAATGTTATCAATTGTGGGGGAGTCCAGAACTAGTGATGACAGCTTGAGGATAAGGGGACAACATTTTAGGACAGAGGTGTGGAGAAAGTTCTTTACCCAGAGAGTGGTGAATCTGTGGACGTCACTACACTGAAAGTACTTGACTTCCAGCAGAAATTAGACATGGCACTTGGGGCTAAATGGATCAAGGGAAATAGAGGGTCAGCGGAATCAGGATATTGCTTTTGATTATCAGCCATGATCATAATGAATGGCGGAGGAGGTATGAAGGGCGGAATGGCCAAATCTTGCTTCTATTTTCTATGTTCTATGTTTTGTTATCCTATCTCTCCTCATGGGTGTAATTTCGAGCTCTGGAAACGTTCATCTAATATTTTTATTATTCTACTCATAACAATTCCACATCCATTATCACACTGGGGTTCACTGCCGAGTGATTTATATTTTTAACATTTCCATCTTTGTCTTTATTTTTCCGCAACCCTGCGCTGAAGTTGGAAGCGCACGTGAATAGGATAGGAAGGATGGCATTTGGGATCCTTGCTTTTATCAGTTATGTCATGGAGTAAAAGAGCACGGATGTAATGCTGGAGTTGTACAGAATGTTGATTAGTTCACAGCTGGAGTATTGTGCGCAGTTCCAGTCACTTCACTATGAGCAGGATGCAATAGCACTACGGGGGGTATAGAGGAGATTCACCAGGATGTTGCCCAGGTTGAAGCTATTGAGCTATAAGGAGAGACGAAGGAGGCTTGGATTATTTTCCATGAAACAGAGAAGGCTCAGGGGTTCATTATTTAGGTGTATAAGGTTATGAGGGGTATGGACAGGGTGAGTAAGCAGCAGCTGTTCCCCTTCTTTGAGGGGTCAGCCATGGGGGGGGGGGGGGGGGGGCGGAGTGTAGTTTTAGACTCGGAACAGATGATCTCGAGGGGATTTGACAGAAAACAAAACACTCAGAATGTGGCGGGAATCTGGAATGCAATGGCTGGGAAGGCCGTGGAGGTTGGAGTCCTTCCAACCTGTTAACGATCATGGAATCATTAAATCCCTACAGAATCGCATCCCGGCCATCGAGCATATACTGACCACAATCCCACCCAGGCCCTAATCCCGTAACGCCCCACATTTACCCTGATAAACCTCCTGAGCTAGGGTCATTTTGCATGTCCAATCAAGCTGACGCGCACATCTTTGGACTATGGAGGAAACTGGAACACCCGGAGGAAACCTCCGCAGACACGGGGAGAACATGCAAATTCCACACAGACAGTGACCCGTGACCGTAATTGAACCTGGGTT
The DNA here is from genome assembly GCF_964213995.1 of Mustelus asterias. Lineage (NCBI taxonomy): Eukaryota > Metazoa > Chordata > Chondrichthyes > Carcharhiniformes > Triakidae > Mustelus > Mustelus asterias. The sequence goes on along the minus strand of NW_027590346.1, from coordinate 385,655 downwards.
CCTGGCGCTGTGAGGCAACAGTGCTAAGTGCTGTGTTACCGTGTTTATATCCATATTTGGATGAGCACTTAAAATATCATAACATTTAAGGATATGGGACAAGTGCAGGGAAATTGGTTTTGCGCGTTTTAGTGCAACTATTTTCGGCACATACTACATGGGGTGAAGGGCCTTTTCCACATTGTCTGACGCTATACCTCTTTCACGGATCAAAGCCGCAGTGGTTCAGCCCTCCTGCCTTCTTCCAAATCTAGATTATTCCAGCTTTGCGATCATTACCTACCCGCTATTGACGTTTCTAACTTGTTGTGCCTTGCCCACTTGCCCACTCAGAATCACCCAGAATTCAATGGGAAACAAGGTTCTCTGCCTCCAAACTCAAGTATTTTCCGAACTCTAACGAGCATGTTGTGGACATTTGGTCAAAAGAGAAGACATTGTGGAAACACGGAGTTAAAGCAGAAACTGCTCTAAGCACGCAACAGTTCGGACAGCATCTGTGGAGAAGGAAAGAGGTTTAAAGTTTGGAGCCTGTGTGACTTTTCTTCAGAACTGAATAGTCGTAGAAACCTGATGCCCTGTATATGCTTGAAGTCAGGGTGAAGGAAGGATAGCAACAAATAAAGTGATGGGACGGTGGGGGCTCAGGGTAGATTTGACAGTAAGTCATCAACACATTTAGTCAATATTTGCTCTTGGATTTATGTGACTGATCCTCGTTGGCCTTACAGGGATCGTTCCAAGCAGTGAGAGGGACCATGCAAGGACACACCGGCAGAACTTCGACTATCTCCTGGACCAGGCAGATGACAGGGATCTGAGAGCCTTCGAGCAGATTATATCGAGTTACGTCTCCATTGTTCAGGGTAGGTCAGTGTTCCTCGCGCTGAAATACTCTCAGACTTCACATATATCATTTATTTTATTGGTTAATCGTATCTGGGTGTCGCTGGCGAAACCGCCATTTATTGTCCCAAATTGGGCCTAAGGAAGGTGGTAATTGAGCTGCCATCTTGAACAACTACTGTCCATGTGTTGTATGTAGACCTATAGTGCTGTTAGGGAGGGTTTTGACCCAGCGGCAGTGAAGAAACGGCTGATATATTTTCAAGTCAGGATGTGCGTTACACGGAGAGGCATTCCCAGGTGGTCTTTCCATGTATCCGCTGCCCTTGTCCTTCTAGGTGATAATGGTTGTGCATGTGGAACGTGTGGCTGAGGAAGTCTTGGTGAGTTCTTGTGGTGCATGTTGTAGATAGTACACACGGCTGCAGTGGTGGAAGTAGTGAGTTTATCTGAATGTGGTGACACTTTGCCCTTGATGGTCTCAAAACATACATGTTATTGTAAAATCAACCCGATATTGAGTTAAATATTCAACTTGGATTGGTGCCCAAGAAAAGTGGCATAGGAGTGTTGTCAGGCTTAAAACTTGCACTGTGTCATTTTACTGCAAGATTGGATAACGTTATTTTGCATTTACGCAAAAAGAAATAAACAATGGAAGTGGGGAACTGTTGCTGCAACTATACAAGACATGTTTGAGATGGCACCAGGAGATTTGTTGTCCTTGTGTCAGAAGGAATGCCGTTGCATTGGAGGTAGTTCACAGCACGTTCATCGATTGATTCCCGAGATGGGGCGGCACGGTAGCACAGTGGTTAGCACTGCTGCTTCACAGCTCCAGGGGCCTGGGTTCGATTCCCAGCTTGGATCACTGTCTGTGTGGAGTTTGCACATTCTCCTCGTGTCTGCGTGGGTTTCCTCCGGGTGCTCCGGTTTCCTCCCACAGTCCAAAATGTGTGGGTTAGGTTGATTGGCCACGCTAAAATTGCCCCTTAGTGTCCTGAGATGCGGAGGTTAGAGGGATTAGTGGGTAAAATATGTAGGGATATGGGGGTAGGGCCTGGGTGGGATTGTGGTCGGTGCAGACTCGATCGGCCGAATGGTCTCTTTCTGTACTGTAGGGTTTCTAAGATTTCGAAGATGAATGGTTTGTCTCATGAGATTGAGTAGTTTAGGTTGATTCAATCTGGCATATAACAGACTCAAGAACAGCTTGTTCTTTGCTGCCATCAGACTTTTGAATGGACCTACCTTATATTATGTTGATCATTCTCTCCATCCTAACTATGACTGTCACACTACATTCTGCACCCTCTCCTTTCTTTCTCTAAATACAGTATGTTTTGCCTGTATCAGACAAGAAACAATACGTTTCACTGGATAAGAAAAAATGTGGCAATAGTAAATCAACTCAACTCAAAATGAGAGATTAGAATGAGGGGAGATGTAATTTAAGTACATAAGATATTAAACCGAATTGACAGGGTAGATGGAGAAACTCTGTTTCCTCTTTTGGGGCAACCTAGGACTAGAGGTCACAGTTTTAGGAATGCGGGTAGCATTAAAAGCAGCAATAAGGAGAAACTAGTGCTCTCAAAAGGTCGTGGATCTGTGGAATCACTACCCCAGAATACGAAGGAGAAGATAGATAGATTTTTAATTCGTCATGCGTTGGAAGGCTTATGGAGAACGGGCAGGAAATCTAGATCAGGTCAGCCGTGATCGTATTGAATGGCGGGGCAGGCTTGAGAGGCTGAATTGACTACGTCTCCTCTTACTTCTTATGTAACCGTTGATGCGGATGAAAAAAAAAGTGATGTGAACTACAGCGATCACACCCACTTGTAAATTCCCAATGCATATTCACACTCGCCAAGGCGATATAACATCAAACTTACATTTAGCTCTGTATCACATCAGGAGACATGGGGGCAGGGAAATTAGAGCTTCTTCAAATGGGTTGAATTACAGGAGCAGAGAGTAAGTTAGAGGTTTCGCACAGCTTGGCATTGGAATTCAGATGTTTAGGATGTACGCAGTTTGTTCCAAATGTTGGAAAAGTAAATAGCGCGGATGATCAAGAGGCCAGAGTGACGATACAGAGATATAGCTTTGCTTACCTTACCGGCTTCATTGCATTCTATCCGTTTCCGTTCTACCAACTCTTCGAAGTTTATCTCAACATCCTGATGTACAAATGTCTTCTGTCCTTGAAACTGTCATATCTGTAAATCTGACACACCAAGATCTGATCAGGAGCAAATATTCCAGCCCCGTTAAGTCAGTTCTTCCAAGCAATTGTTCATCTGTGAATTCAATAATTCACAAGGCCGTTTTGATCCTGCATAAATATACCTGCTTCAAACAAATGTCTTCCAATCTCAGCATTACTTCTAATAGTTCGTCTCACGGAAACTGCTTTCAGCGGGAGAGAGCTTGTGCCTCTTAATGAAGGATTTTTATTTGAATAGTCAAAGACAAGGATTAACATTCTGGTTTGATTTTCGTCCCCCACGAGCTGCTCTTTGCTGCAGACGTGGTGATATCGTGGGCTATTGTCACTGGGCTATAACCCAGGGACGCAGGTTAATGCTCTGGGGACCCGGGTTCGAATCCGAACATGGCAGACGGTGCAATTAGAATGCAGTAACAAACTGGAGTTGAAAGTCCAGTGATGACCATGAAGCCACTGTCGATTTTTGTCAAAACCCGTCCATTTCACTTTAGGCAGGGAAATTGCCGTGCTTACCTGGCCTGGCCCAGATGTGACTTCAGACCCATAGCAACGTGGTTGACCCCAAAAAGCAACCCTCTCAAATGACCTAATGACCCATTCATGCGAAGGGAAATAACTGCTGGCCCAGCCAGTGACACCCATGTCAACCTATCCTTTTCTCTGCGTTTCATGTAATCTAAAGGATGCCATCAGTGGGTAAAGCAGGATATAGATCAGTTGGAGACTTGGGCGGAGAGATGGCAGATGCAGTTTAATCCGGACAAATGTGAGGTAATGCATTTTGGAAGGTCTAATGCAGATAGGAAATACACAGTAAATGGCAGAACCCTTAAGAGTATTGATAGGCAAAGGGATCTGGGTATACAGGTGCACAGGTCACTGAAAGTGGCAATGCAGGAGGAGAAGGTAATCAGAAAGCACAAGGCATGCTTGCCTTCATCGGCCGGGGTATTGAGTTTAAAAATTGGCAAGTCATTTTGCAGCTTTATAGAACCTTAGTTAGGCCGCACTTTGAATACAGTGTTCAATTCTGGTCGCCACACTACCAGAAGGATGGAGAGGCTTTGGAGAGGGTACGGAAAAGATTTACCAGGATGTTGCCTGGTGTGGAGGGCATTAGCTATGAAGAGAGGTTGAAGAAACTTGGTTTGTTCTCACTGGAGCGACGGAGGTTGAGGGGAGACCGATAGAAGTCTGTAAGATTATGAGAGGCATGGACAGAGCGGATAGTCAGAAACTTTTTCCCAGGGTTGAAGAGTCAATTACTCGGGGGCATAGGTTTGAGGTTTATAGGCAAGATTTAAAGGAGCTATATGAGGCAGGTATTTTACACAGAGAGTAGTGGGTGCCTGGAACTCGTTGCCGGGGGTGGTAGTGGAAGTGGATACAGTAGTGACTTTTAAAAGGCGTCTGGAAAAATACATGAAAGGATGGGAATAGTGGGATATGGTCCCCGGAAACGTAGCGGGGTTTTGTTAAGTCGGGCAGCATGGTCGGTGCAGGCTTGGAGGGCCGAAGGGCCTGTTCCTGTGCTGTAATTTTCTTTGTTCTCTGTTCTTTGTTAAATCTGGAGCACAGCACTTCTGAATTCCGAATGGAAGGGATTGCTTGATACACCGTCCACCCATGTATTCCTTGCCGTCCAGGGAATGTTTATGCTGAGTCTCCCCTGACCATCCTCTAATACAAACTTGTTCTGCGAATGGAATGTTGCCAAGACATTCCAGAATTCTAAGAATACTCAAATAAGTCCGAAAAAGCAGATTATTGAACGAACGCAACGCATCGAACCGTGTGTATGCTGCAATCTAGATATGAACACTGGACCTTTTTAAGATGTGTTGATTATTTTACACCTTTTTGCGCATTTTAATGAACAATTCTGGGAGGTCCCAGAGGATTGGAGAATAGCCAATGTTGTTCCTTTGTTTAAGAAGGGTAGCAAGAATATTCCAGGTAATTACAGGCCGGTGAGTCTTACATCAGTGGAAGCGAAATTATTGGACAGGATTCTTCGAGACAGGATTTATTCCCACTTGGAAATAAAGGGACGTATTAGTGAGAGGTAACATGGTTTTGTGAAAGGGGGTTGTGTCTCACGCACTTGATCGAGTTTTTTGAAGAAGTGACGAAGGTAATCGATGAGGGTAGGGCAGTCGATGTTGTCTACATGGACTTCAGTAAGGCTTTTGACAAGGTCCGTCATGGCAAACTGGTGCAGAAGGTGAAGTCGCATGGGATCCGAGGTGTGCTGGCAAGGTGGATGCAAAACTGGCTCGGTCGTAGAAGAAAAAGGGTAGCAGTGGAAGGGTGTGTTTCTGAATGGAGTGCTGTGACAAGTGGCGTTCCTCAGGGATCAGTGCTGGGACCTTTGCTGTTTGTAATATATATAAATGATTTGGAGGAAAATGTAACTGGTTTGCTTAGTAAGTTTGCGCTTGACATAAAAGTTGGTGGATTTGCGGATAGCGATGAGGATCATCAGAGGATACAGCAGGATGTAGATCAGTTGGAGACTTAGGCGAAGAGATTGCAGATGGAGTTTAATCCGGACAAATGTGAGGTAATGCATTTTGGAAGGTCTAATACAGATAGGAAATATACAGTAAATGGCAGAGCCCTTAAGAGTATTGATAGGCAAAGGCATCTGGGTGTACAGGTACACAGGTCACTGAAAGTGGCAATGCAGGTGGAGCAGGTAGTCAGAAGGCATGTGGCATGCTTGACTTCATTGGCCGGGGTATTGAGTTTAAAAATTGGCATGTCATGTTGCAGCTTTATAGAACCTTAGTTAGGCTGCACTTAGAATATAGTGTTCAATTCTGGTCGCCACACAACCAGAAGGATGGGGAGGCTTTGGAGAGGGTACAGAGTAGATTCACCAGGATGCTGCCTGGTATGGAGGGCATTAGCTATGTGGAGAGGTTGGAGAATCTTGGCTTGTTCTCACTGGAACAACGGAGGTTGAGGGGCGGCCTGATGGAAGTCTACAAGATTATGAGAAGCATGGACAGAGTGGATAGTCAGAAGCTTAATCCCAGGGTGGACGAGTCAATTACTTGGGGGGCACTGGTTTAAGGTGCGAGGGGCAAGGTTTAAACGAGATGTCCGAAGCAGATTATTTACACATTTTGGTGCCTGGAACTCGTTGCAGGGGGAGGTCGTGGAAGCGGATACGGTAGTGACTTTTAAGGGGCGTCTTGACAAACATATGAATAGGATGGGAATAGAGGCATATGGTCCCCGGAAGGGTAAGCGGGTTTAGTTCGTTCGGGCAGCATTGTCGTTGCAGGTTTGGAGGGCCAAAGGGCCTGTTCCTGTGCTGTCATTTTCTTTGCTCTTTGTTCAACTAAGCTGAACGCCTAAACTTCTTTGTATTTCCACTTCTTCGAGCTTTTCTATATTAGGCGAAAGCTTTGCATTATCCATGTCTTTGTACAGAATCTATGCCTTCAGATTTCACTCAATTGGGATTAAAGAGTTTTTTCAATTGGTGTGTCCTGGCGCCTCTTGAGGACCACAGAGGTATTGTAAAAGTGCCTCATGCATCAATGCCATCATTCTTAACACTAAATCATAGAATGTCTACAGTACGGAAAGAGACCTTCTGATCCATTGCGTCTGCACAAACTCTCTGCCAACAATCAAACCAAGCTCCCACCCCGCACCTCACGATCTCTGTGCTATCCCGAAATCCTGCACATTTGGCATGGATATTCCTCCTAACTAGCTAATCTTTGGACTCTAAGGGACAATTTCGCACGGACAATCCACCTATACTGCTCACCTTTGCACAAAAAGGGACAATTATTTAGCATGGTCAATTCACATAACCTGGACATTTTTGAACACCAAGGGATAATTTAGCACGGAGAATCCACCTAACCTGCTTATTTTTGGACACTAATGGATAGTTTAGCATGGTGATTCCACCAAACCTGCACATCTTGGGACACGAAGCAATAATTTAGCATGACCAATTCACGTAACCCACATATCTGTGGACACTGAAGGGCAATTCATCAGGGTCAATTGACCTGAACCACATACCTTAGGACAATAAGGCGCAATTTCGTCTGTCCACTCCACCTAGCCGTCACATCCTGGCGATCTAAGGGCCAATTTAGCATGGCCATTCCGCCTAACACGCACAATGTGGGATACGAGGACACAATTTAAGAGGGAGAATCCACCGATCCTACACATCTTTGGACACTAAGGGGCAATTGACCATGTCTAATCTAACTAACATGCATATCTTTGGTCACTAAGGGGCAATTAGGCATGGCCAATCCACGTTATCTGCGTATCTTTGGACACTAACGGACAATTTAGGATTGTCAATCCACCGAACCTATACATCTTTGGGCAATAAGTAGCAATTTAGCATGACTAATCCACCTAACCTACCCACTTTTGGACTTGAAAACATAACTAAGTCCGATAATTTACAATCATTTTGATGAGCAAATTCCCGGCTTTGACTAACTTCAATGTGGATAATTCATTTTTGTTACCACATTTAAACATTTTATCTTCTGATATTTAAGCAATGCACCCGTGTTCTGTACTCTCCCATCGGAAATGACTGTTAACTTCATCTAACTGTCAATACTACAGTGGGATTAGTCAAACTGATCAGGTCACTGATCAGTCCTTTCAAAATCCTATATATAAATTTGAATATTTCTCTGATGGAAGTTTAGCCCACTGAACAGTACAACTTTGGGTGGAAAAGATTCTGAAACGGGCCAGAGGATTAGGGTTCTCCAAAATATGTCAAAGCCACATGAGAGTGACATATTCAATTTGGACAGTTTCTTATCTCTGATCCCAGAGTGCCTATATATAATAATACAACTGTCGAAAACAGATCACCTTCCTATGTGCGAGAGTTCCCAGTGTTTCTACAATACGCTTTTCAAGAATGACTTCTTTGGCTGAAAGGCTTTTTGCAAATCCATGGCGTTATAAAAAGTACTTTGGAAACACAAGTGTTTTATATGCAATTGCTACTCCCACCCTCCACAAATCTTTTGTGGAACTCCACCATATTCCTACCACATTACAAAGGGTGTCTGTGACCCGAGCACCTCCATGCACTCTGACGAGCATTGGTTCCTGGTCTGTGACATGATGGTTTCAAAATTATCATTCTTCCGTTCAAATCCCTCATGGACCGTCCCTCCATATCAGGAAGTCATCTGATACCCTGAAACTGACTCACATTTCTGCTATTTCAATTATGGTTTCTTGCACGTCGACAGTTAGTATCTCTTCTATTTTGTCAGATGTTCCTTCAGACAGCGGGAATTGTGCTTTATAATCTCCTCATCTTAAATTCTAAGCTGAAGTTCATTTACTTGTGCAACAAGTAGGCTTATATTAATACTGCAATGAAGTTAGTGTGAAAATCCCTTAGTCGCAACACTCCAGTGCCTGTTCGCATACAATAAGGGAGAATGTAGCATGGCCAATGCAACTGACCAGCACGCCTTTCAGACTGTAGGAGGAAACCTGAGAACCCGGAGGAAACCCACGCAGATACGGGGAGAAAGAGTGGACTCTGCAAAAGCCGGGAATCAAATCTGGGTCCCTGGCGCTGTGCGCCAGCAGTGCTAACCACTGTGCCACATCTATGTCTGTGTGTACTCATGTAATGTATCACTTAAATGTGCGCACTTTGAATAATCTCACGCTATTATTCATTAAATTCTCCTCATGTCAGTCCGCTTCGAGTGCAGTCTGATGTCATGCCTGCGAATCAAATTTGCAACAATTTAATATGGTAAATGTTGTGGTGGCATGGCCTCTTTAATGGGGCGTTCAGCGAGGGCTACGTGATCGGTCCAGAAACTATCGAGAGGCAATGTGGGAAATCCACGAATCGGGTGCAAAGGCGCTCGCCCCGAGGGTGGGTGAGGAATCGCAGTTGGAGCCAGGGAGTAGAAGAAATTGGAGAGTGTGGTATTTCTTTAGACCATCGCGTGTACAGGCATAAATATTGTTGATAATAAACTATTGACCACTTGAAACCACAAAACATCACCTTCAAAGTGCCATGTGAGTCTTATATTACGAAGGAAATTCTTAAAATCATGCAGCTTACAGCTTCAGCGATGTAATTGGGGGTTGAAGCTGTGGTAGTCAGGTGTTAGGTATTTTGGCTTCGTTTTGAGGGTGCTGTTTTGGACGCAGTTTAGCAGCAAGCTAAGAAACAGTCTCTCTCGCTCTCTCTCCCTGTTCTTCTTTTTGTTTGGTTCTGAAACTATTATCAGTTAGCTGAAGGAGAGGCTATTGCCATCCTGCCTTAAAGAAGCTGTGTTTTGGGAAACAGATTCGATTACAACCTTTTCTGAGTTTCTTAACAAGAGATTGTTAAGGAGACTGCATTCCTGTAACAAGTGGGCATTTAACCTAAGCTGTATTGTGCTTATTTGTAAGGTTTTGTGACTTGGATGTGGCTTTGGTTGGAGCACACTAGAGATATTCCTGAAGAGTTACACATTATCGTATTTGTTGTGCTTCTTGTTTGCAAATGTTAAAAGTTCTTGCTAATTGTCTTACCAAAGTTTAATTAAGAATATTGTTGACATGTATACTGATCTTTGTTCTTTGTTCTTTATAGACATGTCAGCAATATTCTGAATTAAATTTTGTTTTTGATAAAAGCCCCTCAGTTGAATTACACCAGGAGTGAAACCTCTCATTCCCATGCTCGCCAAATTCAACGTAAAACGTTACAGGTCAGGAGAACGTCATAGAACACGTTGAAGTCTCCAACCTGACTTGTAACAAAAGTTATTACAAAAGTATCATTATGAATGTAAGTTAATGCTGTGTTGCAAAAAGCATTAAACCAGCATCGAAGCCATAGACTTGTTTTGTACATTTGCAGCAACACCGGCTGACAGGGAAGATAATCCTCGTGAAGTCATCGGCACTGCCCTTGATCAACTTGACGCACTGAGCCTCAAAGCCATATTGCAGCATCTAATAATATTCCGCGAACACAGTGAAGGTAAGCAGGAGTGTACATTTTTATTCAAAAAAAGGGTCAGAATTTTAATATAAGTTATTGCGAGGTTATTCACTATTACCTAATTGCGTGAAACACTTGTGTTTTTGTTTTCTTGCATAAAAAGAGAGTGGGAAGTTAGGGCAGCCGAATGAAATTCTGTGCAGAGAAATCGCGACAAAGCGCTGGGCGGGAATGAAAAGCTGGGAAATATTAAAATAACATTTAGCAGAATGCTCCTGAATATTTGCGATTTACGACATGCTTCAAAAGCATTCGTCTTTCCATTAGAGTTCCCGCAGTGCAGAAGGAGGCCACTTGGCCCATCGCATCTGCACCGACTCTCCGAGCAGAACATCTTAGCCCCCAACCCCCTTCATCGACTAGATCCCCGCGTTTACCATCTAACCTCGACACCTTGGACACTAAGTGACAATTTAGCACGGTCAATGTATGCACATCTTTGGACCCTGAGGAATAATTTAGCATGGCCAACTCCCCTGACACATTTATGGACACTAAGGGACACCTTAGGGCTGCCAATCCACATAATCGACACATCTTTGGACATTAAACGGCAATTTAGCATGGCTCATCCACCTAACAGATATATTTTTGGACCCTGAAGAATAACCTAGCATGGCCAACCCACCAAACTGATGTATCTTTGTACATTAAGGCACACTTTAGGACTGCCAATCCATCTAACCTACACATCTTTGGACAGTAATGAACAATTTGGCATGGTCAATCCACCTAACCGATATATCTTTGGACCCTGAGGAATAATTTAACATGGCCAACCCACCTAACTGACACATTTTCGGACACTAAAGGACAATTTGGCATGGCCAATCCACCTAAACTGCTAACCATTGGACTGTGAAAGGAAACCAAAGCACCCGAAAGAAAGCCACGCAGACAAGGGTTGAACGGGCAAATTCCACACAGACAGTGACACAAGACTGGAGTCGAATCCGAGTCTCTGCCGCTCTGAGGCAGCTATGCTTACCGGTGTGTCATCCATGCCACCCCATGCGCAATATTCTAGCTAATTTAAATCAAACATAAACGAGATGAGACTTGAGAGGTTAGAAACCAAGAGAACATTTCCCTCGTGAGGAATCGGGTGTCAATTTCTATTAATGGGTGGGTGATTTGAGGTTGAGGCCAGGAGGAAAAGTTTCGCTTCGGAGGTGCTGATTTTTGGTAACGGTCTACCAAACGTTCCCCTTCATTTCTGCAAGATCCTCCAATAACGTAATCTCGTCGATTCACTCAAGAACTGCAGATGCAGAGAGAGGGATGTTATGATTCAGTAACCATGATGTGGAGATGCCGGCGTTGGGCTGGGGTAAACACAGTAAGAAGTCTCACAAAACCAGGTTAAAGTCCAACAGTTTTATTTGGTAGCAAAAGCCACTCGCCTTTGGAGCGCTCGCTGCTCTTTCGTCAGGTGAGTGACGAAGGAGCAGTGAGCGATCCGAAAGCTAGTGGCTTTTGCTACCAAATAAAACTGTTGGACTTTAACCTGGTTTTGTGAGACTCCTTACTATGATTCGGAAACACGAAGCTTTAGATAATCCACTTGAGCAATATTCTATCAGTTCAGGTATTGCAATGTTGGACAGCTGTATTATCGTTTGAGAAGAAAGCACATGCCCTTCAGAATATAATTTCAACAGCCTTACAGAGTGTGTTATTTTTTAATTTAATTGAATGGCTTCATGTGTCCCACAGGTGCTCCAGTGCAGCTCAATGCATGACGTCTTACAGCTCCTGGCTAAAGATCACACCCACAGAGATGAATCCGGCATCATCCTTGCACTGAACAGCTCCCATTGAAAGTCGTGCTGAAAACTGCATTTGTGTTTCCTCCTCTGTGAACATTCAGCTTTGAAGCTGACACACACACACACACACACACACACACACACACACACACACACACACACACACACACACACACACACACACACACAAAGTCTGTTCCAAATCCAAACTCGGTTTCATGTTTTTTTTGGATTACGAGTGAAAAACGAATAACGTGAACTCAAAACCCTTCTCCCTTCAAAGAAAATAAAATCATTTATCAAAGTACAAGACAATGATTCATGACAAAGAAGCAATCTTATCCTGCGGAAAATTAATAAGACTGTCGTCCCTCACAGCCTGCAAACCCAAACACATCATTTTACCGATAACCCTGAACTCGACTGAGACCCGTCTGTTTCCAAAACAGCAATCCTAAATCTATTTGTCAAATCTAGACAGTGACAATCACACTGTACGGATTAAGTGGCTGGGACTTGGGAAAGATTTTTGGTTCAACACAGGAATTGTTTTTCTTTTTTCACAAACTGACTTCTGGCCTCAGTGCCACATTTCTGCTGTGCCCTTTTGTGAAAAGGCTCTCTCTCGCTCTGCCTCTTCTGTAGGTGTGTACTGCTTCCTAACCACAACCCTATGACTCATAAAATATTTCGATTTCCATGAACATCCCTATAGTACTGCCCTGAAATGTAAAACAAAAAGATTTAACTTAACTCGCAGAATGCAAAATTTAAACTGACTGGAATCTACTGGTGGCACAATGATTAGCACTTCTGCTCCACTGGCTTGGAGTCAGGTTCGATTCCAGCCTCAGATGACTACCTGTGTGGAGATTGTATGTTCTCTTGCTGCCCCAGGCTCCCGCCTGCATGTGTTTCCTCGGGTGCTCCCGTTTTCGCCCACAGTCCACAAATGTGTAGACTAGGTGGATTGGCCGTGGTAAATATTGCCCCGTACTGTCTCAAATGTGCAGGTTGTGCGTACTGGCTTTGGTAAATGATCCCTTCGTTTCAGGGGAACCAGCAGGGTAAATGTGAGTGGTTCGGGCCTCGGTGATGACTTTGTTTTAATTCATTCGTGGGACATGGGCGTCGCTGGCTGGCCAGCATTTCTTAATATGGAGATGCCGGCGTTGGACTGGGGTGAACACAGTAAGAGTTTTAACAACACCAGGTTAAAGTGCAACAGGTTTATTTGGTAGCAAATACCATTAGCTTTCGGAGCGCTGCTCCTTCGTCAGATGGAGTGGAAATGTGCTCTCAAACAGGGCACAGAGACACAAAAATCAAGTTACAGAATACTGATTAGAATGCGAATCCATACGGTCAGCCAGATCTTAAAGATACAGACAATGTGGGTGGAGGGACCATTAAGCACAGGTTAAAGAGATGTGTATTGTCTCCAGACAGGACAGCCTGCAAGTCCAGGAGGCAAGCTGTGGGGGTTACTGATAATGTGACATAAATCCAACATCCCGGATGCTACAACAACAGATGAATGAACACCGCTCGACAATCACCAGGCAAGACTGTTCTCTTCCTGTGGGGGAGCACTTCAGCAGTCACGGGCATTTGGCCTCTGATTTTCAGGTGAGCGTTCTCCAAGGTGGCCTTCACGACACACGACAGCGCAGAGTCGCTGAGCAGAAACTGATAGCCAAGTTCCGCACACATGAGGACGGCCTAAATCGGGATGTTGGATTTATGTCACATTATCAGTAACCCCCACAGCTTGCCTCCTGGACATGCAGGCTGTCCTGTCTGGAGACAATACACCTCATATCTTTAACCTGTGCTTAATGCTCCCTCCACCCACATTGTCTGTATCTTTCAGATCTGGCTGGCTGTAGGGATACGCATTCTAATCAGTATTCTGTAACTTGATTTTTGTGTCTCTGTGCCTGGTTTGAGAGCACATTTCCACTCCATCTGACAAAGTAGCAGCGCTCCGAAAGCTAGTGGTATTTGTTACCAAATAAACCTGTTGGACTTTAACCTGTTGTTGTTAAAACTCTTACAGCAATTCTTATCCACTCCAGTCACCCTGGAACTGAGTGGCTTGCTAGCCCATTTTAGAGGGCAGTTGAGATTCAACCACGTGTAGGCCAGACCAGTGCAGACGCAGATTTTCTTCCCCAAATGACATTAGCGAACTAGATGTCAATTTTTTGTGTTGACAATCGACAATGATTTCATGACCATCAGTAGATTCTTAATTCCAGGTATCTTTATTGAATTTAGTTTCCACTATCTGTTGTAGCGGGATTCCAACCCGCATCCCAGGAACATTAGTTGTGTTTTTGGGATTATTGCCTGGCGATATAACCGCTAGGCCACCGCCTCCCCAATCACCTTGTCAGTGAAGGGTAGATGGGCCGAAAGGCCTCCGTCTGCACTGTATGGATACTATAATTCCAGTTCAATATTTCGTGAGAGCTATCGATCACTACCTACTCTGTCTCCACTCAGTATCCTATCTCCTGGTCACGTTCCCTGTCCCATCATCAACGATATTTTTTGAATGGTGGCACAAGGGTACAGCAGCCGAATGGTTTGCTCCTGCTCCCACTTCACATGAATGTGTGTCTTACTGTCTGAAATAACCAATGATGGTTCTTTGTCAATTTTCCTTCCTGCACTAACTGTGACTGTTCATTGATGTTCCTGGAATGAGATCCAGGGAATCCCCTCTCAACAAGCCCATGCCTCACTATTCAGTTTTTCTCCTTCTTGAAAATCTTTAGAATTCCATGACCATTTTTCCACCATCCGTTCAATATCTTCATTTGGCAGCTTTCGTATTACATTGCATGAGCGAAGAAATTTGGAAAGTTTTATCTTTACATTAAGATGCTATACGAGTTAATTTTATTGGTGTTAACCGCTGTTCCACTCAACAGTTTACCCTTCCCAGCCGAACACCAACACCAATGTGGCACCTAACACCACTTTGGTTCTAATGTTGACCCGTTAACAATCCAGCTTGCATTCTTTATTGTATTCATTCGTGGGACATGGACGTTGCTGAACGGCCAGCATTAATTGCCCATCACGAGCTGCACTTCAACTGAATTACTTTCTCGGCCATTTCAGAAATCAGTTGAGAGTCCACCACATTGCGGTGGCTCTCGAGTCACATGCAAGCCAGACCGGGTAAGGACGGTAAAAACCCTTCTGTGAAGGACATCGGTGACATCAGCTGCTCTGACAGCATGTTTCTGCAGAGAATAGAGCGAACGTTTCAAGAATATACAAGTGAGAGTTCACAGTCTGAAATGATTGAACTCGATGTAAAGCCCATAAGGTTGTAAGATGCCTAACTTGAAGATGAGATGCTGCTCTTTCCAATTGTTTTTATTATTTCCTCCAACACTTTTGCTGTTTAATCAATTCACCCATTACTCTTCGAAACTACAGCGGGTACAAGCCGAGCCTGTCCAATCATTCCACATGAGGCTATCTGCCCATAGCAGGCATTAGCCTGCTAAACCTTTTCTGAAATACCTTGTTTGCACCTTCCGTTAAATCAGTTACAAAAACTGTACAGATCACTCCCGATGCGTTTTCACGTGTACTCTGCACAAATCAATGTTAAACTCCATACCATTTGTTTAATTCGCTTTGCAATAAACTATAACATTCTATTTGCTTTCCCAGTCAGTCGTTTTATTTACACACTGGGCTTGTGTGGTTCATACAGGAAAACACTCAGATCCCTCGGCATATCAGAGTTCTGCATTCTCTGATAAGATATTTCTTTTTTTCTTCCTGTCAAAGTGGAAAATTTCACATGCTCATTGAACAGGCCTTTTTCCATTCTCAGAACGCATGTGTATTTTTTTGCTGAAATGAAGGGGCTTAAATTCACTTGTTTATTAAATGACAGCGCCTAATTTAATTCTCGAGGGATCATTACTTGTCCCAGTTGAGCTTTCCCTCTTCTATTAATAAGGGAGCACCTTTATTGTTTTACACGCAGTGTCAGCAGCTGCATCATCTCCAGCACTAAGAGACATCAATCATTACATCGAAAGGGAGAAGATAGATCCGAATCGAAGAGCAATAGTTTGTAATAGTACAGCAATGGAGCAGAATCTGAGAACACTTGAGCGGACTGGTACAACAGTGAACAGGAGTTTCTCCTTTCTGCTTCACTATCTTTCTGAAAGATATGACCGTTTCTCATTAGCCAATCGGATCAGTGTTATATTTGATCTGATTGCGACGCTGTACTATCCAATCCTCGCTGCTTTTGGTCTAACTGGTAAGTCTCTCCATCAGAAATTCATTTTGTCAGCTGCATGACACTCTCTTACTGATCCTGTTAAACTTTTGGAACCTGAACCGATTCTGTTCAGTTCCCTTTGCAACTTCTGTTTCTGGCAAGGAACCAAACTGTTTTCAGCCTCCGTGAATCTCTTTGAACTTGAGATTTCATAGAAATCATAGAAACCCTACAGTGCAGAAACAGGCCATTCGGCCCATCGAGTCTGCACCGACCACAATCCCACCCAGGCCCTACCCCCATATCCCTACACATTTACCTGCTAAACCCTCTAACCTACACATCTCAGGACACTAAGGGGTAATTTTAGCATAGCCAATCAACCTAACCCTCACATCTTTGGACTGTGGGAGGAAACCGGAGCACCCGGAGGAAACCCACGCAGACACGAGGAGAATGTGCAAACTCCACGCAGACAGTGAACCAAGCCGGGAATCAAACCCAAGTCCCTGGAGCTGTGAAGCAGCAGTGCTAACCACTGTGCTACCGTGCCGCCCTAAATCTTAGCCGTGTCCCATGCTGCCTCTTAACAACTCTGTGCAAAGCCCATCAGCATTCTGTAAAAGCCAATCAGCTGCATAAACCCTCATTTGTACCATTGCGAGCTGAAAAACTGGCCTTGTTACTGTTCTCCTCTTCACTTCAACAACATCAAATGTTCATATCTCACAGTCGTTATAAAACGTGGCTGCTTGCATTCTCAAGCACAACAAATCTCGTTCACATACCATTGTTATGCCCATGGATTGGCATCAGCTCCCGATCCGGTATCAACCCGATCTTTGATGGCCCCACATTTCCCTTTGGATGCTCAATGTGCTTTGACCGTGAACAATAATCCAGCTTGAAATCCAACTTGTGTCTTCTCACTCGGTGTTCCATCCAAACTCAGCACAGAATACTGCATTGCTTTATTAACGTCTCACTGTCCGGCCTCAATCTTTAATCTGATTTTCATACATCAAGGTAACTCTACCCCCTGTGCTCCAGATTAATTTTACCAGTTATATTGTCTGCCAATGTTACTCTCTTAAAAATGCATCACCCGCACTTCCCCGCATTGTCTTTCGCCTGCCATGTGCTTTTACTTTCCACCAATTTGTCTATGTCCTTTTGAATTTCTAAACCGTCCTTCTCACAACTTGCAATCCCTCCTAGTTTTGTCATTTGCAAACGTTTGAACTGTTCCCACACACCAATATTTAGATTATTAATATAATGGAGTAAGGTCAAAGGTTCCAATATTGTCCCCTCGGTGAACTCCTCGGCAAACTTTCCTGCGGCTCGAGAAATGTCCATCAGGCATTGCTCTATTTTTCCGATCCCTCGGCTAATTATGCAACCACGTGGCTACTGTTCTTTTTTATTCTCTGTACTAAAACATTTCTCACCTGTCTACTGTAGTACATTGTACCGAATGCTTTCCAAATGCCCAAGTGCACCACAGCAACAGCATTGACCACATGGACCATTTCTGTTGCCTCTTCGGAGAACTCCAGCAACTTAGTTAACACGGTTTCTACTTTAAATATTCATGCTGCTCTTGTTAATCAACATTCAATTCGTCATTTAACTAGGAATTGCACCAGGATTAATTGTTTCTGGAAGTTTTTGCACCGCTGAAGTTAAACTCACTGGTCTGTATTTGCTGGTCTCATCGATAAACCTGCTTTGCACAGGCGCATAACACCAGTAATTCCGCAGTCCTCTGGCACCGCCCTGAGTCCTGGGAAAAGTTTAGTATTATGGTCAACAGCTCTGAAATTTCCAGGTTCACATTTTTCTTCCGTGTACTACTGAAGTCAGGAACCTACATATGTTCTAATCTGGTAGCTCCACAATCCATTACATTTTCATAATTTAACCCTCCCTCAGGTAAGTAACAGTAATTGTTTTCTACCCTATTTGTTTGCAAATATTTGACGTCAAGTATTCTCGGAATGAATTAAACAGGATAGTGTTTCTTCTTCTGCATCATTCCCCATCAAAAAAGATTTGTCACTTGACGTTCATTAGTGCGTTGTTATGGAAACAAAGATCCAATAAATTGAGTGAAAATCACGGCGAGCAGATTCCATGCTGGATTTCACACGAGGCTGCTTGAACTGTGTCATTGTTTGGACTGCTTTTAACGCGATGACAAACAGCCATTCCATGTGATTTGAGTCACTTTCTCGAAAGTTGGTCTGTTCAGTTGTAACCACTGTTCTCAAATCCATGGCCCGGAAGACCGCAGGTCCAACATTCCCACTAAGCCTGGATCATCTCGGTTTAACGAGAGCGCAGGAGGACAGATAGGAGGTGCAGCAGACAGAGAGCTGCAGCAGATATGTTGCAAGATAAGGAGATATCAGTTCGATGAGGCTGCAACACGAGATGAATTGACTGGCAAACAGCACATGTAGTGAGTGATAGACAGAGCCAAACAAACAGAGCAGATCTAAATGTTGCAGTCCTGAAGATCCAGTCCTGAATGGCGCTGGTCAAATCAATAACTTCGTGGCGGATGAGTCACCACCAGTATCAGCACATCAGTGCAAGATGAAAGGCTGCAGTGTGTTTAGGAAACTTCAACCAAAAGTGTGGATAAAACGTATCTGACTTCTCTTGAGGTCCCCAGTTTCACATATAATGTTCTTCAACCAATTAGATTCACTCCTTCTAACGAGGAGAAACGGCTGTCGCCACTGTAAACTCCGAAGACAGTGACAGGCAGTGACCTGCAGCACGATGGCTCAGTGGTTAGCTTTGCTGCCTCACAGCACCAGGGACATTGGGGCGATTCCGGCCTCGGGTCTCTGTCTGTGTGGAGTTTGCAGGCTCTTACTGTATTTGCGTGGGTTTCCTCCAGATGCTCCGGTTTCTTCACACAGTCCGACAAACCTGATGGTTAGGTATTTTTGGCCATGCTAAATTCTCCCTCAGTGTACCCAAGAGGTGCCCGAGTGTGGCGACGAGGGTGATTTTCACAGTATCTTCAATGCAGTGTTCATGCAAGCTGACTTGTGACACTAAAAAGTGTAAACTAAACTAGCATTCCATCAACATTCCATGATCCAGAACATATCACGGCCCGAGCAAATATGGCAGCTGGCATTTAGCTGGAAATCTGCCAACATACCCAGCTGCTTATGGTGAGAAAGGGAAGGACATATCAACCCCAGTCAATTAACACCCCTTCAGTCTAGTCCGGGTTATGATAAATGTAGCAGCAGGTGCTAAGACTATTGCTGCACAGCGGCAGTTATTCAGCATATACCTGCTCACAGTCTTATAGTTTGTGTTCTGCAAGGCTAAATGAGCTGTTGAAGTCATTGCCTCCAAAAAATGGACTAAGCAGGTGAACTCAGGGGTGTGTTACCGTGACTACGGTTGACCTGATTTGGGATGGATGAACACCAGCAAAAGCAGAACTGAATTCAATGGAATTCAGGGAGAATGTTGCAGATCCGACATAACACAATATCTGATGGTTGGAAATGTTGGACCTCAGTCTTGTCAGACCAGGTACATTATTGCAGAAGGGCCTCAGAATTACCAACCTAACCCCAGCCAAGTGCAGCGGCTTCATCATTAACCATCCTCTCATCATGAAATCAGAACTGGGGATGTTGCCTGAAGATTTCATCATATTTAGTATCATTTCTTCCTCCATGGACACTGAAGAATTCCATTTATGAATGCAGAAAAATCTGAACAATATCCAGGGTGAGCATGAAAATTTGAAAATATAATTCACACCACAGAACTGCTAGCTTGATGCCTCCTTCAAAAACAGCGAATTCAACCTTCACCCCCTCGGCATTCATTAGAATTTCCATCACTGAATCACTATCTCGATCTGCTGGGGTGGGGAGGGGGGAGAGGGGGGTTAACATCGACCAGAAACTGAGATGGATTAGCCAAATTATTACTGCGGAGAAACGAGCCAATCAGAGGTCACGTCTCCTGCCGATGATAATTCACCTGCTCAATCTCCAAAACCTGTCCAGCATCTACAAGGAACAATTCCGGACAATACAGTGTTAACCATCCGTTTGATGGATGTGTGCATCTTCACCAACACTCAGGAAGCTTGGCACCATCAGGACAGTTTCAATCCACTTGAGTGATAGGCAACACATTCAACACTGACTTTCTCCACCATGTCATACATTGGCAGCAGGATGCGCTGCTTTCCATTTAGAAAACACAGTGAACACCAACGACTCGTCCTACCCAAACTCGCACACACTCACTAACTCATCAAACAACTTCTAGGCATACTCTGTCACTCAGCTGCCACAAACACACTCATTCCCACGCCCCCGCCCCCAGTAACAATCACAGACCCATTACAATATAAAATTACACTCTCCAACCCCCCCCCCCACCAAATACACTCACTCTCTCTCTCACCCACACGCAATCACTCATCCATGATTCAGACAGATGCACACGAACAATCCAGACACTCACACTCTCCCAGTTACAGCCACACTCAAACTTTCTCCGCAACTCACTCATTTCCCAATTCCAACACAAGAACAAGCCGAATTTCTCATTCCCACACAAACAAATATACACGAGCCGCCTCGCTCACACTTTGACAGAGACACACAAACAATGGCAAAACACCAAGTCTATTTCCCTCTCGCACTCACACAAATACGCATACACTCCCAATTCCACATGCAAGCGAACTTTCACAAACACACTCAATCATTCTCTTGTCTGCTTCCCACGCTCACAGCCACAAACATTTTATCTCTTGCACACCTTTCTCTCACACAAAGAATCATGCTCACTTTCACATTCCCACAATCTCTCACCCACATTCGCCTCATGCTCTGCCCCGTCTCTCTGATACAATATAGACATGCACACATACATACACACACACACACAGACACACACACGCACACACACATGCACATGCAGACACACACAGACACATACACAAACACACACATACACACACCCACACATGCACACACACAGATACACACATACACACGCAGTTTCTATTCTTTTGTTCAGGTGGAATATTAGCAAACAACAGTGAAAGAAGGAATAACGCTGAACAGCTCAATAAATTTTTAATCAAAGTGTTTACTTTGTTCAATGCCCGTTGTCTGCCTTACTGTTTATTTCATTCTCTTGCAGCGAACTTACTTACTGGGGTGATACTAACCCGTGGAAGATGTGGTCTCTCCAAATGTGTCACTTGCTACCTGGTGGCCATGGCAACAGCAGATCTGTTTGTCATTATCTCCGACGTGATTTTGAAACAGATTCCACGTGTTTATGTTTTACATTTCTTTTATTTGCTGCGCTCTCTCAAAGTGTGCAATATCCACACTGCATTTCTTCAAACAGCCACGGACTGTTCTGTGTGGTTCACCGTGACTTTCACCTTTGATAGATTTGTGGCCATATGTTGCAGAAAGCTGAAAAGGAAACACTGCACGGTGAAATCGGCTGCGGTGACTCTGGGAACAGTCACTGGGTTGAGCTGTTTAAAAAACATGTTCTGGTGTTTTACGTTCACAGGTTCATATGCGTTTACAAAAGGACTCTGGTTTTGTAGACTTACAGGTGACTTTATAACCTCCCCTATTTGGGGATCAATCGAATTGCTGCAATATATTTTAACTCCTTGTATTCCATTTGTCCTGATTATAATGCTCAATGCCTTCACCGTCAGAAACATTTTAGTGACCAGCAGAGCCCGCAGGAGACTCCGGGCACAGAGCATTGAGAAGACTCACTTTGATCCAGAAATGGAGAATCGAAGGAAATCCATTATTTTACTGTTTGCTATATCAGCGAATTTTATTCTGTTATGGGCATTGTTGGTGTTTTCTTCTGTCCAGATACGCATGACATTTCTCCAGATTACGAATATTGCTGTGGGCTATTTTATCATACAATTGGGCACCATGTTTCAACTTCTTAGTTGCTGCACAAACACTTGCATTTATGCAATAACACAGACAAAGTTCAGGCAGCAGGTGAAAACTATGCTGAAATACCCCTTCAGTAGAATTGTGAAATGTATCCAATGACTCGAATAGATGAATAATTGAAATTTCCCATGAACTCAATATCTAATTTTACTTGTGAATGGAGCAATTATTTTAAGTTGTTGACAGGGTGTGGTTGGTTTATGTCGCTAGCCATGTGCAGCAACTATCCCTGCACTAATAGACCATGTGGTGCTCCTTAATGTATGATAGGAAAGGTTGGGGGGGAATGGGAGGGGAATGACAGATCGGGGGGGGGGGGGGGAGGGCGGTTGGATGCAGAGCCAGTCATATGGCAACAGAACTGGCTGAAGAATATCTCTGTTGTAATAGAGATGGAATGCAGGCAAAATGATGGTAGCAGAGCAGGGCGGAGGATTGTCGCTAATCAAACAAAGCATGGAAGGTGCCAGCACTGTGCTGGCAGAGCATGGGTCAGAGCGCTATGTGTTTTCAGAGAGTAGGGATGGGACCTGTCTCTATGGTAACATGTTGATGAGTATCTGTATTGGGACACGTTTGGAATGCTGTTAATCTCTGAGTAACACAATACAAATTGTGCTGCCATTGTGGTGAAACGTGCAGCCGTGGGATTTCTCTTTAGTTGCAGCGATGTGGTGTGGCAGTTTTCAGCTAGAATTGGAGGATCTGCTTATGTTGGTATGCGTTAACAATATTTCAGAGTCTATGTTAGATTTTGTGTCCAATAGATACAGGGGCCCCATTAGTTTCAGGGTCTTTGTCAGTATAAAGTTCTCTTTCATTTGCAGCAACATGAATTGCAGTCTCACCGAAGCGCCCCCATTCCAGACCCCTCCCCCTTCAATCACTGCAAATCACAAACACTTTTAGAACAGTACAATTGCATCTAATGGGAACTCTCTGCTTGGACATTGTCATGTGAGTGTACATTAAAGCAATGTAAATGCCGCGCAGCTTACAGCTTGAGCGATGTCATTGCGGGGCTGCAGCTAAGCTGTGGCAGTCAGGTGATAGGGTTTGTTTCCTTTGGGCTTTCAGTTATGTTTTTGGAAACAGTTTATCTGCAAGCTAAGAAGCAGACTGATTTTCTCCCTGTTTTTGTTTCTATTTGTTTGGTTCTCCCTTAAAGGATCTGTGTTTTGGGAAAATAGATCCGACTTGAATTGAGGCCTAGACACACAGGCCTTGAATTGAGGCCGATTCAGAAAGGCTGCATTATACCTCAGGTACAAAGAACAAATCCCTCTCCCTCCGCCACCCCCCCCCCCCCCCCCCCGCCCCACACCCTCCCCCACTCCTGGTGAAACTCAACAATCCTTTCCATCCACAAATCCCAGCGCCCTGTCTAAACTCACAAGCAGGACTCTGGGATGGAGAACAGGCCTTTCCCCAGGCTCAGGGATGTGAATTTCGGCTCCCTTTCCCTCCTGAGTGCTTCGCAGTGAGAGAGGGACACTTAGAATGTTACAAAGAGAAACTCAGTAAAAGTAGATTGAAGCGCTGCCCTGGGCTCTCACACAGCACCGTGACATTACTGAGAGTAAAACACAGGCACTGTCCAATTGGCCAATTAAACCGGGTCCCATTCGCAGCCTTTTTCATTCCAGGCCCTTGTGAGAACTCGATCGAAACATCCTCTCTGCAGCTCTGTCTCACCCTGTTCCTCGCTGTATCCCACCCTCCTTTCCCTCAATCTTTTATGTTTAAAATGTGGACACTGTTGTAGTGTGAGGAATATGGGGCGGGGAGGAGACACAGAGCATGAGTGCACAGCAAGATCCCCCCCACACACTCAGAGTCTGAACATGTCCAGATACAATGCGATATTTAAGTATGGATTTCGGTAAAGCGTGTGGGCAATGAGGGGCCACACCTCTCCGTCACTCTCCCTCCCTCCAGCCCGCTTCCTTCCACCCCTCCCGAATTAAAATAATGACAAGTCACTACAGGTTTGGTGCTGTCCCTATATTTGGCATGAACATGGAACGTTCCACTTCGAGCATAGTCACTCCTCTCTGTTGCCCCGCCTCAACCCCCTCCCTTCCCCATCAATCCCTCCCTTTCTCCCCTTCAGCCCCCCTCCACACCCATCTCCCGCCCTTCCCTGCCCCCTCCCCTCCCCCCCGACCTCCCCTCCCCTCCGCCCTGCCCCCCTTTCCCCCCTCCTCCCCCTGCCCCCCTTTCCCCCACCTCCCCCCTACCCCCACCTCCCCCCTACCCACCACCTTCCTCCCCCCTCCCTCCTTCCCCCATCCCTCCCCCTCATCCCTCCCCCCTCCCTCCCCCTCCCTCCCCCCCTCCCTCCCTCCCCCTCCCTCGCCCCCTCCCCTCGGAATTACAAAGTGCAGCACAGTTTACCCACTCTGATTCTGAATGGAATTAGTGTCTGAGAACTGCACCAAATGTGCACATTAGTCTGCGATCATCCCCAACTACAAGCTCCAGACAATATCTCCCATGGGAAATGAGGGAACAGAGTTCATAGAACATAGAACAGAGAAGAATACAGCACAAACAGGCCCTTCGGCCCACAAGTTGTGCCGGTCATGTCGCTACCTCCCTCGGCTTATACATAGGCTTGCCTATAACCCTCAATCCTATTCAGTCCCATGTACTCATCCAGAAGTCTCTTACAGTCTCATGTACAGTGTCTGGCGATAAAAGGGTTAATTCTCCAGCCAAGGTTCCTGCTGCAAACTTCAATCCCTGTCAATATTGTTCAATATTCACACTGCTGTAACCGGTTCCCAGATGCAGACATGAGACTTACTGAACTTGTCTGAGGCTCACAGAGAGCAGCGCCTGCAGTAGCTATGAGCCGCCAGCAGATGGTGGCATTGAATCACTTTAATCACCAGATAGTGAAAGAGGTTTTGAGGAGAGGCTGGTGGAGTCTTGAATTCATTCACAGAGACAGAGAGGAAACTCTGACAAGATTGACCAATCTGCCCTCTGCTGGGTACTGTCAGAATCACACCCACTCTGTTCTCTCTCTGGAGAACGATCTCTGCTGCTCCGTTTTGAAAGGAGGTTGAAGACTCTGTTGCTGAGAACACTGACAACACATTGCTGCTTAAACAATGGTTTGCAGTAATCTTTCCTTCAATGTGGAGACTAAAACTACAACAGTTTTCCAGCTGGGAAACTAGGTAAGCAGGGAAATCACTGCCAGGCTGGAGGGGCTGATGGAATAGGGAGGGAGAGGGGCAGGAATGAAGGGTTTGGAAGGAGCTGTCGAAGATCTTCACAGTTCAGGATTTCACTGTAACCGGTGGAGCAGCAATGTTTATAGATTGAAATGTTCACAATGTCACTCTCAGTCCCGGTCTGGATCCCCGCAGCGACTCCAGGTGTGTCTCTCCACTTGGACTGAACTGATTTTGCCGCAGGCTGAAACAGATTAAAGATGAAACAGGAAATAAACAGATTGAACAACAGAGTAAATAACAGGAGACTGGAGTTAATGAGACAAATCTTCTGGTCTCTGGATTGCCAGAGACCAGACACACATCCGAAGATGAGCATCGGGACCCTGTGGATGTCCTGACGCACTGATCTATCTGGGAATTGTCCCAGAGATATTAACTACTATTGGGGAACTCCACTGCTGCAGTTGGAGTCAGATACTTGGGACAGATCCACAAAATTTACCTGGATAGTTACTCAGGTAATGTTAGACAGCTCACTACCTCGGCGAATACCTGAACAGCACAACCGAGTCCCCTAATCACTTCCCACTGATCCCCATACTGCACCTCCCACAATCTGACTAGACCCACTCCCCCCAACTCATCCCTACCTCCCCTCCAGCCCGACTACCTCCCACTAGCCCTTGAACAAATCTGACTAAACCTCCCGACTTGGCCTCATCCTAACCCAAACTCTCCTGACATGGAAGATAGGAGCAGGAGGCGGCCATTTTCCCCTTTAAGCCTACTCCACCATCCATCACAATCATGGGCTGATCGTCCAACTCAATAGCCTAATCCTGCTTTCTCCCCATAACCTTTGATCCCGTTCGCCCCAAGTGCTTTATCCAGCCGCCTCTTGAATACATTCTTGACTAAGCCCCTGACTTAAACTCATTACCCCAGAACCAATCCACCCCACTACCCTCTTCAAAGCTGTTAACCAACCCCAAACCCCCACCACACTATCACATCTGTTTAGACTCCAACAACATGACCATCTCCCAGCCACCATCTAAACTCCGGATTAACCCTCCAACCCAGCACAATACAACTCGTCCACTTCCTTGACATCCAGAACTAATCATGCAACCTCCCCCCAGATCCCTGACTGACTGCTCATCCAGCGACAAACCAACCCATTCACTCCCCCATCAACTAATACTTATGGAGTTCCCCGGGGTTACTGTGCTGTAGTAGGGTGTATGCTCTCTCTACCCTGACTCCACTCTGCTCTGATGGATCTCCCCGGGGTCACGGTCCTGTAAAGAGGGTGCGTGCTCTCTCTTCCCCAACTCTTCTCTACTCTGGTGGAGCTCCCCGGGGTCACTGGGCTGTAAATGGGGTGTGTGCTCTCTCTTCCCGACTCGTAGTCATTGATAGAGTCATAGAGGTTTACAGCATGGAAACAGACCCTTCGGCAAACTGTGTCCATGCCGCCCTTTTTCAACCCCTCAGCTAGTCCCAATTTCCTGCGTTGGGCATAGACTGTACTCTTATGGAGCGCTCTGTGGTCATTGTGCTGTAAATAGGGTATGTGCTTTCTCTTCCCCGACTCTACTCTGCTCTGATGGAGCTCCCCGGGGTCACTGTGCTGTAATTAGGGTGTGTGCTCTCTCTTCCCAGACTCTGCTCGAATGGAGCTCCCCAGGATCACTGTGCTGTAAATAGGGTGTGCGTTCTCTCTTTCCCGACTCTACTCTGCTCTGATGGAGCTCCACGGGTCACTGTGCTGTAAATAGGGTGTGTGCTCTCTCTTCCCCAGATCTACTCTGGTGGAGCTCCCTGGGGTCAGCGTCCTGAAGATCCCAGAAGAAATATGCAGCAGTTTCAGGTTGGGGGAATTTTCACACATACAGTCAATCTGCTTACCATTGCTGCTGCTTGGATAATTCAGGCCCATTTATATTTTAAATCCATTTACATTTTCATTATTGCACTAAAAATTAACATAAACACTCAGCGCATCCACTCCAGACTCCTGCAGGTCAGTATGAGGCAGCAGAGAGCAGGGACAGATTGTTCTGTGAAGGAGTTTGATTCCAGGTCCAGAATCCTCAGTGAATGGTTTGTACAGAGAGCGGAGGCGAGATCCTCAGCACAAGAATCTGTGAGAGCGTTGTCTTCCAGACTGGAGACCAGAGAGAGGAATAACTGGAATCAGGCTCAATCCCCAGTGTTTTAAATAATACTGTTAATAACAATAATAATGTATTGTATGAGACATTCCAAAAACACAACTTGCATTCCAGTAGAATGAGGAAATATTCTTAACGCTGAAAATGAAATATAAATATAATAAACTGGAAATGCTCAGCAGGTTAGCTAAATATTTGTGAATAGAGAAACAGGGATAAAGTTTGAGCTTCCATTGGAACTGGGAACGGGCAGTGAATTGACAGGTTTGAAGTGACAGCGGTGGGTGGCTGGGGAAGAAACAAAGAAAGGACAAACTGGAATTACAGGAGTGATTAAATGATAAAAGTGATGATGGGACAGGACCATAATCACAGGATCCCCATGTCCTTACTCGGAGTGGCTCGGGAGGGACATGGGATGGTCAGTGGTTTGGGAATGCAGTTTGTGGTGAGGTTGAATATAATGGCTGTGATTTTACCTGAAGCTCTGAAGTCCCAGCATGGGGATTGGAAATGGGTGGTGTGTCCGTGTGGGCAGGATAGGCAGACTTATGAAGTTGATATTGTCAGAGGCGGACAATTAACGGCTGGCAGGCAGGGGGAGCTGCCCACTGAGGCAGCCCGGGCAGGGGGCAGTCCCGGTTCAGGCAATGCTGGCACCATCTCCAAAGGCAGCAGGACTTTCAAACAGCAGCTCTGGAGGGAGCAGCGAGGGAGCTCTGCTTATTGAATGAAGGACTGAAATGTCAGAACGCAGAGCAAGGGTTGCGCCCTCGGAGGGGCTCCTCCCGGCTGCTCAGGCTCAGAGGGAGGTCCTGTTCCCTCAGGATGGGAGAAGATGATCTCATCGGTACAAGCCAGTCTGGATGGAGATTGCTGGGAGGTGAGCAGGTTTGAGACACGTGGTTACAGAGTGGAAAAGGATCAATGTCCTGATGTGTTCTGCCACGGTGAGTGCAGCACAGCCTGATATGTGAATAAGGATGAGAGGGAAATTGTGGAAATAACATCTCCACCCAGACACTGGCAATGCAAAGGCAGCAGCATTGACTGTCAGAGACATGTCCGTTAGGCTGGCACCAGCATAGGCTCGAGCAGGGCTGACCAACATGTTCACTGGGCAAACATACGTCAATGTTTTTCTCACTCAAGCAGCCGATGAGTAAATTTCAGAATGATAAAGTTTGGCACAGCAGGAATTTCAATTAAAAACTAAACTGAGATATGAAAAGAAACAACTTGCTGAGCACAATAATGAGTAATAAATAAAGATGATTATTAGAGTTTAATCCACATCAATCACAAATTGTTTCTCTCCCACATTTGCTGCAGATTGGCTCAAAAACCTATCAGCAGCAAACATGGGAAAGAAACGGGATGTGATTGGAGGAGCAGCTCCATGCAGATTCTTCCATTCAAACTGAACTGTGTGACTGAGATTCTGGAAACTCGCTCCGGGGGCCGCATTGAGCGGCTTCGAGGGTCACATTCGCCCCTTGGTCCACACGTTGGACAACCCTGGGCTACTGCGTGTGTTTGATGGGTGAGTAACAATTTGTGTGTTTGGAAAGAGAGCAAACATCATCAGGGAATGAGTGAAGAAGAGGGGAGACATCCAGGTCTTGCCGTCCTTACACCAATGGAAGATGAATTGCTGGATCAGGAAGGCCTGGAGGCAGAGTGGGTAACTACTGCTGGTGAGATGGGTGAGTGGGTGGCCTAATGAATGGGCACAGGAGAGCGTCTGGTGAGGACAAAACATAAAGCTTGTTTATCCATCACTGGTCAGAAAGAGCAGTCGGAAGGACGTATTGGGATAAGAACAAAATACCTACGAGCAGCAGAAGGTCATTCAGCCCCTCGAGCATACTCCATTACAGCTGATCTAATTATAGTCTCAACTCTTTTCCCCGTAACCCTTGATTCGCTTCTCAATCCAAAATCATTCTGAACTCAGCCTTGAATATATTCAATGACTCTGCCGCCACTAGTCTCCAGGGAAGAGAATTCCACTGACCAGCCACCATCTAAAAAATAAATTTCTCCTCATCTCAGTCTTAAGGGACCGACAATTACATTTTAAAATCTTTCCCCTTGTTCTGGTCTCTCTTACAAGAAGGAACAGCCTCTCAGCAACCACCCCGTCTCATCCCCTCAATGCGATCACCTTTTAATCTTCTGAACTTTCATAGATATTGCTCCAATATGCTCACATTTCCCTCGTAAAATAAACCTCTCCATCCCAGGAATCAGCCGAGTGAACTTTCTCTGAACTGGTTCTAATACAATTCTATCCTTTTTTTAAGTAAAGAGCTCCACATTATACACATTACTCCTGTTGTGATCTAATGAAGGTCGTGTAAAACTGCAGCAAAATATTCTTACCCTTACCTTCCATTCCTACTGCGGTAAGAACGTTAAGAAACAGGAGCAGGAGTCATCCATTCTGTCCTTCAAATCCACTCCATCAATCCATGTGACCATGGCTGATCCTCTGCTTCAACACCATTTCCAGCATTATCCCTGCATTCCTTGATTCACTCAGCCTAAATAACTCTCCCTTCTTCTCAGACTGTGTCCCAGGTTTCAGACGCTCCAGCAAGGGGAAACATCCTTTCATCATCTGGCCTATTGAACTCCGTAAAATAGTGTAGGTTTGAATAAGTTCAGCTGTCATTCTTCTAAAGGCTTGAGAATAAAGTATTTTTGTTCCTCATAGGAAAACCCATCTGTCCCTGGAACTATTTTAGTGAACCTTCTTTACATGCCAAGTACATCTTTGCTTCGGTCAGGAGACCAAAACTGTACACAATACTCCAGGTTGGTCTCAGCAAGGTTGCATATAATTGCAGTAAGAAATCTTTTTCCTCAATTCAAATCCTCTTCGAATAATGGCTAACATATTGCTCGCATCTTAGCTTTCAGTGCCTCATGAACAAGGATATCAAAATATCTTTGGAGTTGTCTTAATTTCTGTATTTTCTACAAAATTAGATAACCTCACATTTTTCCACCTTGTCGTTCAGCTGGCAATCCTTTGGCCACTCGCTGAGCCTCTCCACATCCCCTTGAAACATCTTTGCATCCTCCTCACAATTCAGATTTTCACCTAGTTTTCCAGTATTCGCAAATTTGGAAATATTATATTTGATCCCCACATCCATATCATTGATATAGATTCTGAATAGCTGAGACCCAAACACTGATCCCTGCCGTACTCCACTAGTTAGAGGCTGTCAACCCAAAAATAACCCATTCATTCTAACTCCTTGGTTCTGTCCATTGATCAGTTCTCAATCTATGCTGGTATATTCCACCCAATTCCATGTGCTCCAATTTTATTGAGGTTTGCGACAAACCAGGCTTAGAGAATCAGCCTGAGTGGCGACATACGATAGGGCAAGGGGAAAGTGAATGGTAATTTTTCTTGGGGGGGGAGGGGGGTGGGTGGCGGGGGGGGGTGGGGGGCGTGGGATGGGACGTTAGGGGTTGGGGGGCACATGATGGTGGGTAGAGTCGATGATTCAAATATGCTGATCCCGAATGTGGTTGGCTGTCCAATCTGTCTCAGGGAATATGCCGTTTTGATGTCAAATATCAAAGTGGTGACACATGATGTGCCTGGAGAATGCAGGAAAAAAAAGTGTGCATTCCTTGCCACTGTTTCGTTGCTCCTCTCGGATCAGTGATCAGCTGTCAACTGTCGATTTGTCTCGGCAATGCAGATAATTTGCTGCAGCCAAACTGTTTGTTACCAATAACTATATTAAATAATGTCAAACTGGTCACGGCCAGTCAACTGACCATTGTTGTTTTTGAAGCCCCGGAATCCAAAAATCAAAACGGGTTAACGTAACCTGTTTGTTTAGTGACAGAAATTAATTTCATTCACCATGGATTCGTGACTATTATGTCTCACGGGAGAGCGTCATTGTTTCATTAATAAGGGAGTCACCTCGATAAGTTATGAACTGGTAACAGCAGCAACAGGAAACGGTGCCTCAAGTGAGAGTTATGGGAGGGATTGGAACTGTAGTGTGAAAGATGACAACAATTGATCCAATTCTGAGAGCAATAATTAGGAACGGTTCAGCAATGGATGAGAATATGAGAACAATAGTTTGGGATGAAACAGCAATGGATCAGGATCTCAGAACAATAGATTCGAATGTTACAACATTGGAAAGGGGTTTATCAGTGTGGCTTCACCTTGCCGCTACAGCCAGATGGATGAATGCACGGATCGAATACGCACTTTATATTATTCAGTACTTTTATTATCCTGTTCTCGCTCTGATTGGTGCTCCTTGTGATTTTCTCTGTCCACTTTTTAATGGTAGACGTAACGATGATCTGTGCTGCTGTTCCTATATCTGTAAGTTGGATGAAGGAACGATATCTATCAATTATAAATTTGCTTATGATATTAAGGTAGGCAGGGAAGTAACTGTGAGGACACTAATGAAGAGTGTGAACATATTGTATGTTTGAACTTTAATCCTGGGTTTATAATTGAACATGTCCAATCCAACACTTTGTTGTGAATTTGATTTCTGAATTTTCTAAAATTTATTATGTCACCATTGAAAGAATACGACACAATTCTGTTTCTCCATCCAAAATGGATAAATTCACATTTAATTACATTATACCATTTTTATCTACGTTACATTGCATTTCCTATGTATTTGCCCACTTAATCAACTTGTTTAAACCATCCTGAAGCCACACAAACACACACCCACCCTCCCACTCACCCACACACACACTTGTGATGGTTCTTCAGCGGGATTTGGACAGGCTGTATAAATGGGCAAGGACAGGGCAGATGGAATATAACGGGAATAAGTGCCTAGTTCTCCAATTTTGGTAGAAAATACAGAGAAACAAGGTAATTATGCAATGGTGCAAAATTGGAAATAGATGATGTCCAGAACGTTCTGGGTGTCCTTGTTCATGGGACTCTAAAAGCTAGCATACAGGGACTGCAATCATTTAGCAAGGTTAATGGTCCGTTTGCCTTCATCGCAGGGAGATTTGTGTAAAGCAGTAAAGATGTCATGCTGCAATTGAACAGAACCTTGGCCAGACCAGACCTGGAGCATTGTGTACAGTTTTATTCTTCTTAACTCAATTAGGATTTGCTTGCTCTAGAAATCTGCATTAAATTAAATTTTCTCATTGTGAGATATAATATTTCCACTTACTAAATCCAGCATCTTCAGCAACATCACAGTGAGAGAGTCACTGGGATTTTTAACTGGACTCCTCAGATGTGAATTCCTTCAGATAGAAAGTTAGAATTCATGAATTGAGATTAAATTCAAACTGGCCAGTATATTCTGCTTTCTGTTAGCTCCCCTCTCACCTCAACAATCTCTCTCCCATCTGCTCGTCCCTTATCCAGTATCTCACTCCCTCAACTCCTTTATTCTTTCCCCCTCTTACTCTGTCCTACCACACTATTCCTTCGCACCCTAAAACCCTTCTCCCACTCACTCACTCTCCCCCTCACTTTCTCTTCCCTCACATTCTCCCAACTCTTTTCCCGTTACGCTCTTTACCCGTCGCTCTATCCTCCTCTTGCGCTATTCCGCCTTGCTCTCTCCATCTCACTCTCTCCCCCCTCACTCTTTTTCCCTTCGTATTATTCCCGCACTGTGCGATGGCTCAAAGTCGCACCTCACTGTCTTCCCTCACTCTGTCTCCCGTCACACCCACATGCACACATGCATGCACACACAAACGCACTGAGACAAACAAACACACATACACTCACGCTCACACATATACACACACACATAAATACAGGCACATACAAGAAGACACACATACACACAAACACAAGGAACACACAACGCTGCACACACAGAAACGCAAACTGAGACAGAGACACACACGCATGCACACACACAAACACAAACACACACCGAGAAAAACACACACACAGGCACACGCACAGAGATACACTCATAGAGACAGACACACACAGACACACGCACACAGACAGACACAAACACTGAGACACACGCACTAAGGCACACACAAACACATATGGACACACAACACTGAGGAACACACACAGATACTGGGACATACACGTAGGCGGGCACACACGCACACACACACACAGGCACAAACGCACACAGATGCTTCCACTGACAATGGGGCAAACACACAACAACGTGCAGCACCCACAAACATAGACATCTACAGACACACAAACACTCTCACACGCAGACACACACACATACATAAAAACACACCAAGACACGCGGCCAGACAAACACAGACGCACAAACATATATACACACACACACACGCACACACACACCTCTGTGTCTGTGGGCATTATCTCAAGTCTCGATATATCCCTTCTGTCCCTGAAAGGATAAACGTCCCTCATGAAAAGCATGACGGCTTTTAAAACGAAGTCCCTTGTGCTCAGCAAGATCCCACAAGATGCAGTCAACAGTGTGGAGTGCGTTTTAAATGTGGTCAGTTTTTATACAGAGGTACAGAGTGAGGCAGAGTGAGGCTGGGGCAGTGAAATCCACATCCCGGGAGCCTCAGAATTAAATGGAGACCCTGTCCCCCATTTAGGCTCCCCGCACCTCACTAGCAGCTTTCACCCCTCCCTCTGCCTCCAACACACAACATCCAGCCGCTTCTATCTCTCTCCTTGATTCTTTTTCTTTGTCTTTCCCTCTCTCCCTTCATCTGTTTCTGCAACATTACTATGATGTAGAAAGCCACACACTTGCCCTCTTCACACAGCAAGATCCCAGGAACGGCAACATGCTGACAGATGAAAACCCTCCTCGGTCCAATAGGTACCCCGAAATGTTAAATTAGCAACCTCCCTTTCCGCTGTTTTCAAGTTTAGGAACTGTTTAAATCAATACATTCAGGCGATACTTTGTTTCTGATCTCTTTATGCTGGGTTAGGTCAAGTTCACCTCTTGTCCTCCGCAGCCTTCCTCTCGCCCTGTCTGACCTCCTTGTAGAAGTGGAGCTCTGGTTCTTCCGCTCTCTCTCTCTCTCTCTCCCTG
Organism: Mustelus asterias; assembly: GCF_964213995.1. Taxonomy (NCBI): domain Eukaryota; kingdom Metazoa; phylum Chordata; class Chondrichthyes; order Carcharhiniformes; family Triakidae; genus Mustelus; species Mustelus asterias. Next base: position 351,073 of record NW_027590346.1, on the reverse strand, counting down.
CGCCGCGCACATCCCTCTAATGCAGTTCATTCCTGCAGACTCTTCCCTTCACCTCCTCCCCCCATGTCACATCTTGCTCTTCTTGAGCTGGATATCTGTCATATCTCTGCTCACAGGGCCACCATGTTCCTGTCCCTTACACGATGGATTTTTAAAAACTGTTGTTTCAATCAATGTACTGAGCAATCGATACAAACGGATATTTCAGCATTTTCTTTAACTCTGTTCTGAATTTGGGCTGAGCGGTCACATAAATAAAGGTGTTTGTGCAGCAGCTTAAACTCTGCAGCATATAGGTGATGTCCTCAAAGATATCAGAACCACTGTCATCTAAAAAGAGTCCTGGCACATCCAGCATATATAAAACATAGAATAACCACAGAATTATGAAGTTGCTGGATATGGCAAAGAGTAAAATAATAGACTTCTTTCTACTCTCCATCTCTGGGTCACTGTGTTTGTCTCCCTTGCTCTGATCCTTCAGTGACTTGCGAGCCCGGCTGGCCATTAAAATGCGTCGGAAAATCAGAGCGTTAAGGATCAGAATTACTGCGAATGGGATCATTGGAGTTAATGCTGTAGAAAAGTTAGTGAACCCCAGCCATCTAGGATCAGTGTAATAGACTCTCTTATTTTCGCATAACCACGATACATTGTTGATTATTTTCCTGGGTTCATATCTAAAGTAACGAGGCACATTTTATAGACAAAGTACAATGGTTGTTGTTGCAAGAACCACAGCCGCAGTTTTTTCGGTGCAATATTTAGCTTTCAGCTTCTGGGAACAAATGGCGATAAATCGATCAAAGGTGAACATGACGGTGAACCAGACAGAACAGTCTATTGCTGCACGGCGAAGGACACTGACAGCACAGCACACGTGGGTCAAGTCCAGGAAACACCGTGGGTAATAATAGAAAGAGAACCGCCGCAGTATGATCTCAAAGATAATAACCATCAGATCCCCGGCTGCCATGGCGACCAGGTAGCGAGTGGTGCAGCTGGAGAGGTCACACTTCCCCCGGAGCAGCACCAGAATCGCCATTAAATTAACTGTAGACAGAGAAGGGAACAGAACATGGAAATGACACAGCAACTCTGATCAACATATTATTTCATGGCGTAGGCACGCCTCTGAGAAGACCAACACTTTTCGTGAAAGCCCATGTTGCCTTTGAGAAGGTGATCGGTCTTCTTGAACTGACAGTGAGGTGGGTGATGGAGGAGGGGAAGAGTTACAGATAAGAATTCAAACTGAGGATGCATGAGTCCCATAGGTGGATTCCTTGGTTGGTATTGGGTACTTGAGAGTTGCAGTCTCTTAAAAGTGAATGTTAACTCTTCATTTGATGGTAACTATGACCTATATCGCCAATCATAAATCATCCACTCCCCCCCCCCTCCCCCCCACCATTCGTCCCAATCGTCCTCTTACTTTTCTGTTCTTCAAACTAAAATTGTGATGTTCTCTTATAGCAAGAAGCCATTATTTTATCCTGCTTTCTCTTTGCTTCTCTTATTTGAGTTGTTTGTAAGTTCTCTTCCCTTTCTACAGTTAATCTGGTCCTTCGTCATGTTAACATCCTCGATCTGTTCTTACGTTTCCTTATTGAACTAAATCCCTGTCTTTTTCGGTATACAGTGAGATCTGTAATTGTTCTCTCTGCCTCTCCCTTTGCTGGGAATATACGTTGAATGTGGCCGAATTATCTCTGAGATGATGATCGCCCATTCCAGAGGTGCTGCTTCTGCTGTTTACTTTTCATTGCAGTTGATCACTTGAACACTGCTGCGAGTAAACATAATGACTCAATATACAATTTTCAGTGCCATTATTCCTTTCTACTTTAATAAAAGCAACTGTTTCAACAAACCATACCATCATTAATAAACCCCAACTCTTACAAATATTGATACATTCTAAAAATATTAATCACCCTCATCAACATTGAAACATATTGCCAAATAAATAGCCTGACTTCTTGCATTAATAATGTTAGAAATATGAATAATTGACTTCCCTATTTTAATTAGTTTCAGTAGGATTAATAGAACATAGAACATAGAACAGTACAGCACAGAACAGGCCCTTCGGCCCACGATGTTGTGCCGAGCTTTATCTGAAACCAAGATCAAGCTATCCCACTCCCTATCATCCTGGTGTGCTCCATGTGCCTATCCAATAACCGCTTAAATGTTTCTAAAGTGTCTGACTCCACTATCACTGCAGGCAGTCCATTCCACACCCCAACCACTCTCTGCGTAAAGAACCTACCTCTGATATCCGTCCTGTATCTCCCACCACGAACCCTATAGTTATGCCCCCTTGTAATAGCTCCATCCACCCGAGGAAATAGTCTTTGAACGTTCACTCTATCTATCCCCTTCATCATTTTATACACCTCTATTAAGTCTCCCCTCAGCCTCCTCCGCTCCAGAGAGAACAGCCCTTGCTCCCTCAACCTTTCCTCATAAGACCTACCCTCCAAACCAGGCAGCATCCTGGTAAATCTCCTCTGCACTCTTTCCAGCGCTTCCACATCCTTCTTATAGTGAGGTGACCAGAACTGCACACAATATTCCAAATGTGGTCTCACCAAGGTCCTGTACAGTTGCAGCATAACCCCACGGCTCTTAAACTCCAACCCCCTGTTAATAAAAGCTAACACACTATAGGCCTTCTTCACAGCTCTATCCACTTGACTGGCAACCTTTAGAGATCTGTGGATATGGACCCCAAGATCTCTCTCTTCCTCCACAGTCTTCAGAACCCTACCTTTGACCCTGTAATCCACATTTAAATTCGTCTAACCAAAATGAATCACCTCACATTTATCAGGGTTAAACTCCATTTGCCATTTTTCAGCCCAGCTTTGCAACCTATCTATGTCTCTTTGCAGCCTACAACAGCCCTCCACCTCATCCACTACTCCACCAATCTTGGTGTCATCAGCAAATTTACTGATCCACCCTTCAGCCCCCTCCTCTAAGTCATTAATAAAAATCACAAAGAGCAGAGGACCAAGCACTGATCCCTGCGGCACACCGCTAGCAACCTGCCTCCAATCCGAAAATTTTCCATCGACCACCACCCTCTGTCTTCGGACAGACAGCCAGTGACCTATCCAATCGGCCAACTTTCCCTCTATCCCACACCTCCTCACTTTCATCATAAGCCGACCATGGGGGACCTTATCAAACGCCTTACTAAAATCGATGTATATGACATCAACTGCCCTACCTTCATCAACACACTTAGTTACCTCCTCAAAAAATTCTATCAAATTTGTGAGGCACGACTTGCCCTTCACGAATCCGTGCTGACTATCTCGGATTAATCCGCATCTTTCTAAATGGTCGTAAATCCCATCCCTAAGAACCCTTTCCATCAATTTACCAACCACCGAAGTAAGACTAACCGGTCTATAATTACCAGGGTCATTTCTATTCCCTTTCTTAAACAGAGGAACAACATTCGCCATTCTCCAGTCCTCTGGCACCATCCCCGTGGACAGCGAGGACCCAAAGAGCAACGCCAAAGGCTCTGCAATCTCATCCCTGGCCACCCACAGAATCCTAGGATACATTTCATCAGGCCCAGGGGACTTATCGACCTTCAGTTTATTCAAAACTGCCAAGACATCCTCCCTCCGAACATCTATTTCCTCCAGCCTATTAGCCTGTAACACCTTCTCTTCCTCAAAAACATGGCCCCTCTCCTTGGTGAACACTGAAGAAAAGTATTCATTCATCACCTCGCCTATCTCTACTGACTCCATACACAAGTTCCCACTACTGTCCTTGACCGGCCCTAACCTCACCCTGGTCATTCTTTTATTCCTCACATAAGAGTAAAAAGCCTTGGGGTTTTCCTTGATCCGACCCGCCAAGGACTTCTCATGTCCCCTCCTAGCTCTCCTAAGCCCCTTTTTCAGCTCATTCCTTGCTAACTTGTAACCCTCAATCGAGCCATCTGAACCTTGTTTCCTCATCCCTACATAAGCTTCCCTCTTCCTTTTCACAAGACATTCCACCTCTTTTGTGAACCATGGTTCCCTCACTCGGCCATTTCCTCCCTGCCTGACAGGAACATACCTATCAAGGACATCCAGTATTTGTTCCTTGAAAAAGTTCCACTTTTCATTAGTTCCTTTCTCTGACAGTTTCTGTTCCCAACTTATGCCCCCTAATTCTTGCCTAATCGCATCATAATTACCCCTCCCCCAATTGTAAACCTTGCCCTGCCGTACGGCCCTATCCCTCTCCATTGCAATAACAAAAGACACCGAATTGTGGTCACTATCTCCAAATTGCTCTCCCACAACCAAATCTAACACTTGGCCCGGTTCATTTCCCAGTACCAAATCCAATGTGGCCTCACCTCTAGTCGGCCCATCCACATATTGTGTCAGGAAACCCTCCCGCACACACTGCACAAAAACTGCCCCATCCAAACTATTTGACCTACAAAGGTTCCAATCAATATTTGGAAAGTTAAAGTCCCCCATGACAACTACCCTGTGACCCCCACACATATCCATAATCTGCTTAGCAATTTCTTCCTCCACATCTCTATTACTATTTGGGGGCCTATAGTAAACTCCTAGCAACGTGACCGCTCCTTTCCTATTTCTAACTTCAGCCCATATTACTTCAGTGTGCAGATCCCCCACGAAGTGCCTTTCCGCAGCCGTTAAACTATCCTTGATTAACAATGCCACTCCTCCACCTCTTTTACCAGCTTCCCTACACTTAGTGAAACATCTATACCCCGGAACGTCCAACAACCATTCCTGTCCTTGTTCTACCCACGTCTCCGTAATGGCCACAACATCGTAGTCACAAGTACCAATCCACGCCCCAAGTTCATCTACCTTGTTCCGGATGCTCCTTGCATTGAAGTGGACACACTTCAACCCACCTTCCTGTCTACCAGTACCCACCCTTGACCCTGATACCTTCCCCAATACCTCACCACCCTCACTGACTTCTGGACTACAACTCCCTTTCCCACTCCCCTGACAAATTAGTTTAAACCCCCCTGAAGAGCCGTAACAAATTTCCCTCCGAGGATATTGGTGCCCCTCTGGTTCAGGTGCACCCCGTCCTGTTTGTACAGGTCCCACCTTCCCCAGAACGTGTTCCAATTATCCACGTATCTGAAACCCTCCCTCCTACACCATCCCTGCAACCACATATTTAACTGCACTCTGTCCCTGTTCCTCAACTCGCTATCACGTGGTACCGGCAACGTACCAGAGATGACCACATGTTTCGTCTTGGCTCTCAGCTTCCAGCCCAGCTCCAGAAATTCCTGCTTTAAATCCCCGTCCCTTCTCTTATCTATGTCATTGGTACCAATGTGCACCACGAATTGTGACTGTTTCCCCTCCCCCTTCAGAATCTGGAAAACACGGTCTGAGACATCACGGACCTTGGCATCCGGTAGGCAACATACCATCCGTGAGTCTCTTTTGCTGCCACAGAACCTCCTATCTATCCCTCTAACTAACGAGTCCCCAATAACTATCGCCCTCCCGCTCTCCCCCTTTCCCTCCCGAGCCACAGAGACGGACACAGTGCTGGAGATCCTCTCACTGCGGCTCCCCACTGGTATGTCATCCCCCTCAACCGTATCCAAAGCGGAATACTTGTTGCTAAGGGGAACGACCACCGGGGATCCCTGCACGGACTGCTTCCTCCCAGCCCCTCTCACCGTCACCCATCTGTTTTCAATCCTCGGAGTAACTGTATTCCTAAAGCTTGTGTCTATGGCCATCTCTGCGTCCCTGATGATCCTAAGTTCATCCAACTCCAGCTCCAGTTCCGTAACACGGTTTTGGAGGAGCTGCAGATGGGTGCACTTCCCACAGGTGTAATCAGTAGGGACACTGTCGTCGTCCCTCACCTCAAACATAGTGCAAGAGGAACATTGCACTGCCTGCACACCCATCCCCTCTAGATACCTTGCCAGTACCAGGTACAAAGTGCATAAATGAATTCAACTCACCCCTGCTCGCCCTTTCAGCCTAAGCCCTGTGAGCCAAAGTCTTATAGCTCACACTCTGCTTCCCACACACTCCACTGCCCGCTCCCGACGCTGCCCGCTGTATACTGCAGCCTACCTTTTATACTTCACGCGCTTAAAAAACCCTTCCCAGACTCCTTTGCTGCCCACTTCTAGTTTTCACTTTAAACTTGAAAAACTGCTGTTAAAGTAAAGGCCAAAAAAATACACACACTAGCTGACTAATTAAATAAATAAACAATTCAATTAATCTCTCACCAGCACTGCTGCCTTCAATCACCCCTCTCAGCTTGCTCCAGTGGATCAATGAGGGGGAACCTCCCAGGTAACTGACTTTTAAACTTAAAATAAAAACCCTTCCCAGACTCCTTTGCTGCCCCCTTCTAGTTTTCACTTTCAACTTGAAAAACTGCTGTTAAAGTAAAGGCCACAAAAATACACACTCTAGCTGACTAATTAAATAAATAAACAATTCAATTAATCTCTCACCCGCACTGCTGCCTTCAATCACCCCTCTCAGCTTGCTCCAGTGGATCAATAAAACTTTAAATAACACGAAAGTCTCACCATCTGTTCTGGCTCATCTCGAAGTAAACTCCATCACCAACCATTTAACTTCGAACTTTCCTGCGATGACAGGAATTGTTTTAATTTCAAACTCCCCAAAACTTCCCTGGATCCCTCTTCCTGCTCTTTCCTGGTAAACGAGTGGCCCTGAACCACGGTTTGGATCTATATTGTCCCTGATAGATCCTTGCATGGCTCTTGTTCTCGCCTCCATTCCTCACTCTCCACAAGTCGTGGAAAACCACATTCTTGAATCTGCTTTTCTCTGCTCCCTGGTAGGTCTCCTGTTGTGATAAGCAAACAGATCTCCTTACACTCCCACAAACAATGGGATAATGTGCCATCGCTGCCAGACTGGTTGAGATGTTTCCACATTTGCTGTTTCAATGCCTGTTTTTCAGCATCAGCGGTATTTTACTTTAATATTTTTTGAGATCTTGAGGGCTCTGGAAATGATGGGTACCAAGTGGGTGACTCCTCTTGGAAGGGAGACTACAAATGGAAGAGGTCTCTCTTGGTTTCGGGATGTTTAGAGATTATTTCTATCAATCACAGAAAGTGAGTTGTCTATCGACTCTGTTCCTCAGAAAGCCGTAGCTGTTGTGACATTCAATATATTCAATGCTGATTTTAGTAGATTTATTTGATAAATAAACGACTAAAGTATTAGTGCCAGACGGGAGGAAATTCGAATTGAGAAAAAGTCATGTCATTCGTGATCTTATTGAATAGTGGGGAAGGTACTAATGCAATACTCCTGTTCCATTATCACTTGTTCTGATAGTCAAAATCAGCACAATTTCCCCCTGATTCAGAGCCCAAATTTTGCATGGTCAGTGTCCCCTCGAGTTAGTGCTAATCTAACATACAATCACAGATACCTGTATTATAACTTTCCGGTAAGAAGTCTCACAACACCAGGTTAAAGTCCAACAGGTTTATTTGGTAGCAAATACCATATTTGGTAGCACAGATATCTGCACAATGGTCAGCATCAGATCAGCGTATAACACATTAAACAGCATATGGCACATTGAACAGATTAAAAGCAGGCACAGACTCACACATAGATTCACACAATTTTAAAGAATTTGTGATTTACCAGGAACACCAACGACAGCAATGACCATATAGAATACTTTCTTGACCCATTGCATTGGACGATGCATTGTATTCCGTGTAGCGGTCTATCTCTCTGTATACTGGTGGAAATCTGCCTCAGATAAACTTTGAGTTGTTTTCAGAAAGTCTTTAACTTATACTCTGCGGAATGTCCACTGGGTATAGAAATTACCCAGAAGTGTTTATTGAAATTTTGAACAAACAGATGACGGCACCTGTGTTAAGTCCTTGTTGTTCCGACCTATTTTTAGCTCTGTTTTTAAGTTGGAAATAAAGTTCCACGTCATTTCTCATGAGTGCTAAGTTGAAGCTGCATTCACTCAAAGATGGCCATTTTCCAATGAGCAACATGACGCACATCTGTCGTTGTTTGGGGTGAATTCTCGCAGCCACCATATCCAATTCAGCACACACTGGTCAGCCTGCACCACATCAGAGTGTGCTTATCCCTCTTACTGTTCTTTCCTCGAAGAATATTTGTTATTCGTCATCATTGGTAAATTGACATTCGGACTCCATACTTTTATCCACACAGAATCTGAAGTTTTCTCATGTTATTTTGGAACGGTTTCCCGTAATTCCTGGTTGTCCCATGAATGACAATATCCTATGATATTGAAAGGGTCAGAATATGACATGTGTCTGTAAGATTCGCTCTCTTTCCTCTAAACTCCCATTGGTATGGGCGCAAATTATTCAGTTTATTCTCAGACGACAACTCCGTCATTCCTGGAAACAGTCTGGTAAATTCTATGAACTGCCTCCAATGCAAGTTTATTACTGTAAATATGAGAAATTGTCCGCAATAACTCTGGATGCGGCCTCACCAATGCACTGGCCTGTTGTAGCAGGAGTTCCCTCGATGTGAGCTGCAGTCCTATTTGAGTAAAGGTCAACATTCAATTTTTTGCTGTGTATGTAAGATGACATTTCCTGATCCATGAATGAAAAAAACAAGCTCTTCTCCACTGCAATCTTCTGTAGTCCCTCTGCATTGAAACAACAGCCCGTGTTTCTGTTCTTCTGACAAAGTGTATGACTTACAATTGTCCCAGTTTGTACTCAATATGACATTTCCTGCACATTCCCAGACACTTTTAATGTCCCATCTGCCCTCCTCACATTTCCCTTACTCACTTTGTGAGTGTGAGCACAACTATGTGCAATGCACACGGCCTCATCATCTAAAACATAGGTGAGATATCGACCTTCTGAATACTTAAGGACCCTTCTTTGATCCCAGCGGCAAAATAATAGTTTTATCGTCCTAATTGGAGAGCAGTCACCCAGATTTCCCGTTTCCTGGTAGATGTTTTATCCTCTCTCGCTGCTAATGTATTACCACCAGTAATGTGAGCAAACAGCTGGCATGTTTTTTAATGGCATGGGTTATGAACTATGTACAATAGTTGAGTGATTCTCCTTTAGTCCACGTTGATTCTTACAGCCTCTGTGAGCATCAAGACATTTCTTAATCCTATTTTCCGCATCACAAAATGATGCTGCCTCTGTTACCTTTTTTCGTAAGTATCTTGTTCGTCCTTATATTATAATGGAAATATTCAGTTTTTCAATCATATAATTGATTCCAGCATTCTGTCCGAGGTCTGTGCTGGCACGTTACATTTTTCCATCTTATATGGATGTTTGAATTGAGGACAGTGAAGATAGGAGGTCGAGATTCGCACTTGACACAAAGGTATGGAAGATAACATATAGTGAGCGGGGCATGAGGAGATTGAATATAGATCTAGAAGAGTTGTGTGTGTGCACAATCTGGAGGTGGAGAGTGAGGGAGGAAAGTGTGAAGTTCTTCTCTCTGGAAGGAAAAATCAAAAAGGGAATATTATTTAGAGGATGAACAGCTGCAGAATCCCAAGTTGAAGAGGGATTTGGGTCTTCCAATGTATAAGTTGCAAGACGTTAGCACACAGGCTCAGAAAGTGGGTAAAAAGCCTGATGGAGAGATATGTTTAATTATCAGAGGAACTTAGCATCGAATAAGGATGTTATGCCTTAATTATACAGTGATTGGTGAGACCACATCCCTAATATTGTCGGTCTTACAGCATCAGGGTCCCAGTTTCGAATATGGGGTTGGGTGGCTGTGGGGAATTTGTAAGCGTGGGTTTCCTGCAGCTTTCCCCCAGAGTCCAAATATGAGCAGGTTAGGCGAACTGGCCATTCTATATTGTCCCTTAGTGTCTGTTCCAAGGTGTGTGTATTACAGTGATATCGGGGTAAATACGTGAGTCTAAAGGGGATAGGGCCTCGGCGGATTCTCTGCTGGAACAGATTTACGTTTTACCTGCGCATATGAATCACCGAGTATCACTTTGCAAAATTGCAACCTCACATTGCTCAGGATCACGGGTCAGGTCTGATTGTTGAAATAATTACTCAGAGGCCGCTGCCCCTTCACCAGATTCCCTTTATTTACAATCTTAGTTCCACTCTTAAAAGTGTTTCAGGTACAAAGTCAGAAACCCGATCGTCAGTAGCCCTGACACTCCTCAACATATATACAGGCAAGGCTCCCTGATTGAGCAGACAATCATCAACTCAATCAGGGAGCTGAGACAGCAAGAGACAAACCTCATGTGCCTCGTTGAGGTCGTTACACCCCTCCCACCTTAAGTCCAAAGAACCTCAGTGCTTCACGCCCCGCATGCCTCCCTTGTGATGTTTCAGCGCCGGTCTGGTGCCGCCGACAGAGTGTCTGACATGGGTGGCGCACATCCACTCCTCTCTGATGAAGCGAGTGCCAGAATGCTGGTTCACTCCATTCCTCAGGAGGCAAAGGAGTATCCGTGGCTTCATGTGTCGTGTTCATTTCCGGCTGCAAAATCCTAAATACAAATGATGGAGAGCCCGGTCCAGGGTGGTGGCCGGCTGGCCATAGCTGGCTTCGGCATGAACTGGTCTTTGGAAGCCTACACCTGGTCCAGACGTTTTTTACTGGATGGCCTCACCCACGCATATTTTATTGGATGCCGGACCCCCTTAGACACAACTGTACCCTGCGGGACCCTTGGCGTAATGTTTTTCAGCCAGTACTTTTTCAACTGCCTCCAATTGCCTCTCATGGCTGCTGGTGCCATGGCCTCCGCTTTGAGCTTCTTGATGCGTTTCCATTCTTCTACCAAACGTTTCAGGATGATCAAAGGTGGAGTGGTCTGCCCATGAGCAATTCCGCAGGCACTATTCCCATTGTGGTATGAGGGTTTTCTCCGATATCAAGTAACATTTGGGAGAGTTTGTTGTCTATTAAGGCTGCGGGCTGCTTTCTTTACAGCAACTTTTAAAGTCTGGACCACTCTCTCCACTCGGCTGTTCGACAATGGATGGTGTGGTGTCATTCTGATCTGTTGAATCTCATTCAACTTCATGGTCCTGGTGAAGCCCTGGCTGGAAGAATTATGTCCCGTTGTCAGAGATCAGAACCTCCGGGATCCTTTGCTTGGAAAAGGAAGTGTGAAGTTTCTCTCCAGTTACCGCTGTGGTCGCCGGGTTCACGCTATGGACGTCCACCCACTTGGGATCGGTCGCCAATATGACTAGAGACATCGAACCGATGAATGGGCCTACATGATCCATGCAGAGCAGAGTCCATGGCCAAACCATTTGCACGGGTGTAGGCGAGCTGCTGGTGGCAACACTTGGCCCAGCTGGCATTGTTGGCAACAGTACACAAGCGCCACAATGTCCCTGTCCACTCCCAGCCACTCAGCATAGCTCCTGGCCAGCATCTTCATTCTGGACATTCCTGTGATTTAGTTCAGCCAGGATGGAAGAGTGGTCCTGACGTGGAGAAACCCATCGTGCCACACAGAGCAGTATTCCATCTTCAACAGTGAGCTCCGATAAGGGTGGAATTGGGGTTCTACTGGTCTTTCCATTTCTCCCATCAGCACTAACTGTTTAACTTTTGAGAGGACCCAGGATTTTGCATCCAAAGTTCTGTTACGTTCAGTCACAGGACGGAAATCCAGAAACTTTATGGTCATTACCGTATCTTCTACTTGTGGCACCATCAGTGGTGTGTCTGCTAAAGCAGGCTACTCGTGGCCTATGCGTTTGCTACGTGGCCTCCTAGCCGGTGTTCCAACTGATAGTTGTAGTGGGAGAATAATATATCCCTCGGCTGAACACGGGCTGATGCTACCGGTAGCACCGCTTGTCCTCTCTGAATAGTCGCAATATCGGATCGTGATTGTTGACAATCACAAATGTCCACCAATTAATGTATTGATAGATTTTATTTTGCTCCAAATATTACCGCCAACCCTTCTTTATCAATATGGGCGTGCGTTCTTTCTGCTCTGGCGAAGGGACTGGAGGCATTTTTAATTGGATGTTCCTTTCCACTGAGCTTTCTATGTGCTAGTACCACCCCAAAGCCATACAGGGATGCTTCACAGGTTAGCCCAAACTCTTTTCTAGGATTGGAGTGTTGCATGACACTCGACGATGACACCTGTTGCTTTATTTTTTTAAAAGCCAGGTCCTGACGGGGTGATCATTCCCAAGCTTGACTCATTTTTAACAGGTGACAGATAGATTGCTGGTTTGGTATAAATTTGCACAGCATCTCAGTAGCCCTGACACTCCTCAACATATTACCTCAATCAGGGAGTTCATAGTCTAGGAAGCCAAACTCATGTGCATCTCCGAGATCATTACCGTTGTGACGTCCCTGGGAACATGGTAGCAACACTTTGCCACCTGTATTGTCAACATGGAGAAACGACCAGTAATGTTGTATGGAACAATTGCCGGTTATATTGAAGTAGTAAATGTCGATTAGTGTCACCATGAGTAAATTTAGATTGGAAGCAAGGCCAATAATGTTTTCATCATTTATACTTTTAGGGTTAGATCTGTGATCTCTGGTGGATTATTTCGAGGTGGACTCTTCAGGTACATTGAAGATGAAAGTCTAACCGTGTCTGATAAGCAAATGTAACTCATATGGAATGCTGTGTAGGCTGATTTTCTCATCATGGCATCTCTTATCCCATATCCAGAAAGAACATACACATCTAAGATCCAGAGCTTTATTCTGTATAACCCCGTGCTGTACCTGCCCTGGGAATGATTGATGAAGACAGTGTCGAGGGAGATTTACTCCGTATCCAACGCCGTTCTGTACCTGTCCTGGGAGTGATTAATGGGGCATTGGAGAGCGAGCTTTATGTAACCCCGTGCTGTACCAGTATTGGGGATGTTTGGAAGGGACAGTGTACATGGAGATCTCTACTCTTATTATGACCACACTCTAATCACCTGAGGTAACTGGCCACCGACAACTGCAGTTCTTAAGACGAGCAGCAGATTTTCATATTCAGTGCAGCACGAAGTGGACAATTCTACTTGTTTGCTGACGGATCGCACAACTTTGGTAATTTCCGACCTCCTGGATGTGTAAATTCAAAGCTTCAGCTTTTCAGCATGCTGTAAGGATTGTTTTTCTCCAGAGCGTTCTGAATGTTTCCATCTTCATAAACCTGCTCAGCAACAGCTGCGTTTTTCTTTGTCGCAATGATGAATATATTCTGCACAAAGCAAATCTCAAACTGCAAGTTTCCTCATCATTGGAAATCTGATGCAATCCCATGTAAAAACACTTACTGTCATGTCGTTTGGGTACATTTCCATCACCTGTATGATATGCTCACCCCAATTCCATTTGAAATTATTTTTCAACTTAAAAAGCAAGATTTGTTCAAGTTTCAGTCAAAATATTTTAAAATGTCACTCCTTCCCAGCTTTGATGTGTTGGATTTTGAGGAACATTTTCACCATTTGCAGGCCAGGCGCTCAGTATTCCAATCTCATGGCCGGTGTTTCAGCGCAGAATTACCCGGAGCCTGTTGAATTTTAAATGTGGGGCTATGGTTCTGGGAGTTGCAACTTCAGTGAACTGAAATATATTCCTGAATGGCCATCAACCTAGATCTGTTTACCGGTGAGAGCAAGTCATAAATTATTGAAAGAAAAAATCACAGTCGAACTTGCTTTGTGATTGATGCATTTGCCTCTGTAACAGTCATAGAGGAGCTCCATTTCACAGGCCTCGGGTTACACTCGGGTGAACTCAGTTGTATTTACCTTGCGCTTCCTGTCTGTAAGCCGGTTTTGTGACAACATTCTCCCAATGATTTGGAATGAGCAAAAGTTGTCGGAGAAAATCTTGTCTTTGCCGCCACGGTCATTATAGAGTCATAGAGTCATAGAGGTTCACAGCATGGAAAGAGGCCCTTCAGCCCAACGTGTCCATGCCGCCCTTTTTTTTCAATCCCGAAGCAAATCCCAATTCTCCGCCTTTGGCCCATATCGCTCTATACCCATCATACCCATGTAACTATCTAAATGCTATTTAAAAGACAAAATTGTACCCGCCTCTACGACTACCTCTGGCAGCTTGCTCCAGACACTCACCACCCTCTGTGTGAAAAAGATTGCCCCTCTGGACACTTTGGTATCTCTCCCCTCTCACCTTAACCTATGCCCTCTTGTTTTAGACTCCCCTACCTTTGGGAAAATATATTGGCTATCTCGCTGATCTGTGCCCCTCATTATTTGATAGACCTCTATAAGATCACCCCTTAGCCTCCTACATTCCAGAGAAAAAAGTCCCAGACTATCCAACCTCTCCTGATAACTCAATCCATCAATGTTCGGTAGCATCCTAGTAAATATTTTCTGCGCTCTTTCTAGTTTAGTAATATCCTTTCTACAATAGTGTGGCCAAACGGGCCATCTGAAATGGCGATTTGTAAAGCACTCTGGGACAATTGGGCAAAAACTAAAACAAACAAAGAACAACAAAGAACAAAGAACAATACAGCACAGGAACAGGCCCTTCGGCCCTCCAAGCCCGCGCCGCTCCCCGGTCCAGGATTTAATCCTGAATCCAGGATCCCCGCCCAATTTTCCAGCCTATCTACATACCAATATCATATCCACCGAGCTGTCCCCCACAGCTACGATGCCTTGTTCATTACAACCTATTAACTCACCCCCACCCCCCCATTCCAGACCTTGTGATCTCCAGGGAGAGGCGAAAACCCAGAGTGAAAAACCCCAGGGCCAATATGGGGAAAAAACATCTGGGAAATTCCTCTCCGACCCCCTGAGGCGATCGAAACGAGTCCAGGAGATCACAATGGCCCTGATCGGAAAATGCTTCCCAACCCTAGTCATTTCCACTTCCACGAGAAACAAGGAACAATTAACCCGCGCCGCTCCCTGGTCCAAACTAGACCACTCTTTTGTATCCCTCCATTCCCACTTCGTTCATATAGCTGTCTAGATAAGTCTTAAACGTTCCCAGTGTGTCCGCCTCCACCACCTTGCCCGGCAACACATTCCAGGCCCCCACGACCCTCTGTGTGAAATATGTCCTTCTGATATCTGTGTTAAACCTCCCCACCGTCACCTTGAACCTATGACGCCTCGTGAACGTCACCACCGACCCGGGGAAAAGCTTCCCACCGTTCACCCTATCTGTGCCTTTCATAATTTTATACACCTCTATTAAGTCTCCCCTCATCCTCCGTCTTTCCAAGGAGAACAACCCCAGTTTCCCCAATCTCTCCTCATAACCAAGCCCCTCCATACCAGGCAACATCCTGGTAAACCTCCTCTGTACTCTCTCCAAAGCCTCCACGTCCTTCTGGTAGTGTGGCGACCAGAACTGGACGCAGTATTCCAAATGCGGCCGAACCAACGTTCTATACATCTGCAACATCAGACCCCAACTTTTATACTCTATGCCCCGTCCTATATTTCAAGCATGCCATATGCCTTCTTCACCACCTTCTCCACCTGTGACGTCACCTTCAAAGATCTGTGGACTTGCACACCCAGGTCCCTCTGCGTCTCTACGCAGGCTGCAGTCTAAAAGACAGAGACAAACAGGCAGAAATCCGGACGTGTGGATCCACAGGATATGGGTCACCTCCGGGGTCAAAAGTACTTTCTGGTCACACTGGATTGTTTCATCTCCAGGAAGAAAGAGACTTTCTGGTCACACTGAGTTGTTTACCAGACATAAGGGCACCGGGGCCCCTTATTTAGGAAGGAGGTATGTGACCTATGTGCTTCCAGCACCTACAGACATGGCCTTTGGGGACACACCCAGAGATCGGTGTGGCAGCACCTGAGTGGACTCTTATCGATCAGGGTGATGAAGTCCTGATCGATTGATTGGCAATGGCCAAAAGGGGTACAAAACCCAATGGGGTATAAAGGGTGCTGCACAACCAGGAGTCTCTCTTTCTCTCTCTCTCGCTCTCTCTCTCTCTATCTGACCCCACGAACGAGCTACGACAACGGTGAACATCGCCAGTGACGAATTGCACGAGGAGAGCCACCACACCCGAGAAGGAAGGAAGGAAGACCAGAGCCAGAGTGCCAGACCAGACCAAAGGACCAGACTACGCAGAGGACGACCGATACCAACGCACAGATAAAGGCCAATATCTCCTTGGGTACTTGCCAGTCACGCAAAGTTAAGGTCTTATATTGGACTTGAACATTAGTATTTTCCTGTAAGATAACTTATCGTTGGTTGGGTGGGTGATTATTTATTGTATGGGTTTAAATAAATATCGGTTGTACTAATAAGACGTCTACTCGTACTTATTTGTCCACCGTATAAGGGTTAAAACAATCTGTGCAGCAGATAAGATGACCAGAGTTGCACACAGTATTCTAAGTGCGGCCTTACCAATGTCTTGTACAACTTCAACAAGACATTCCAACTCCTGTATCCAATGTTCCGACCAATGGAACCAAGCATGCCGAATGCCTTCTTCACCACTCTGTCCAACTGTGACTTCACTTTCAAGGAGCTTTTCAAAGACTATTTCCTCGGTTGGAAGAAGCTATTACAAGGGGGCATAACTATAGGGTTCGTGGTGGGAGATACAGGAAGGATATCAGAGGTAGGTTCTTTACGCAGAGAGTGGTTGGGGTGTGGAATGGACTGCCTGCAGTGATAGTGGAGTCAGACACTTTAGGAACATTTAAGCGGTTATTGGATCGGCACATGGAGCACACCAGGATGATAGGGAGTGGGATAGCTTGATCTTGGTTTCAGATAAAGCTCGGCACAACATCGTGGGCCGAAGGGCCTGTTCTGTGCTGCACTCTTCTATGTTCTATGTTCTAAGGAGCTATGAACATGTACCACTCGATCTCTTTGTTCTGTTACTCTCCCCAACGCCAGACAATTAACTGAATAAGTCCTGCCCTGGTTCAATCTATCAAAAATGAATTGCCTTGCATTTGTCTAAATTAAACTCCATCTGCCATTCGTCAGCCCACTGGCACAGTTGATCAAGATCCCGTTGCAATTGGAATTATCCTCTCAGTAGCTGCTCAATGAAGGACAGTCCCTTCTTTAGGAATTTTGTTTTTCTTCCCAAACGAGTTTCACTGTAATCAGCAACACACCGGAGACCGTCCTGCCACATTTTGAAAGGACATTTATAGCAGCGACTATGTTTGGTCTCGCCAGCAGCTACCTGCCACTTTGGAATTTTCCTGATGATTCCTGAAAGGTGCAGTATTTGTGTCAATTGTTTGCGAAGCCAGTTATTAATTTGCGCGGAGCGCTGTTGATGGATTGAAAGCAGATGAAAGAGAGGAATGGACACAGCTGAAATCGAGGTGACTTCTCTGCTACATAAGATCACAAGAACATAAGAACTAGGAGCAGGAGTAGGCCATCAGGCCCCTCAAGCCTCCTCCGCCATTCAATAAGATCATGGCTGATCGTTTTGTGGACTCAGCTTCACTTACCCGCCGGCTCAACATAACCCTTAATTCCTTTAATGTTCAACAATTTATCTATCCTTGCCTTAAATACATTCAATGAGATAGCCTCAACTGCTTCACTGGGCAGGGAATTCCACAGATTCACAACCCTTTGTGTGAAGAAGCCCGTCCTCAGTCCTAAATCTGCTTCCCCTTATTTTGAGGCTCTGCCCCCTAGTTCTAGTTTCACCCGCCAGTGGAAACAACTTCCCTGCTTCTATCTTAACTATTCCCTTCATAATCTTATATGTTTCTATAAGATCTCCCCTCATTCTTCTGAATTCCAATGAATGGAGCCCCAGTCTACTGACTCTCTCCTCATAAGCCAACCCTCTCAACTCTGGAATCAATCTAGTGAATCTCCTCTGCACCCCCTCCAGTGCCAGTATACACTTTCCCAAGTAAGGAGACCAAAACTGTACACAGAACTCGAGGTGTGGCCTCACAAAAGAAGAACAAAGAACAATACAGTACAGGAACAGGCCCTTCGGCCTTCTAAGCCCGTGCCGCTCCCTGGTCCAAACTAGACCATTCTTTTGTATCCCTCCATTCCCACTCCGTTCATGTGGCTATCTAGATAAGTCTTAAACGTCCCCAGTGTGTCTGCCTGCACCACCTGGCCCGGCAGCGCATTCCAGGCCCCCACCACCCTCTGTGTAAAATACGTCCTTCTGATATCCGTGTTAAACCTGCCCCCCTCAACTTGAACCTATGACCCCTCGTGAACGTCACCACTGACCTGGCAAATAGCTTCCCACCGTTCACCCTATCTATGACTTTCATAATTTTATTCACGTCTATTAGGTCACCCCTCATCCTCCGTCTTTCCAGTGAGAACAACCCCAGTTTACCCAATCTCTCCTCATAACTAAGTCCTTCCATACCAGAGAACATCCTGGTAAACCTCCACTGCACTCTCTCTAAAGCCTCCACGTCCTTCTGGTAGTGTGGCGACCAGAACTGGGCGCAGTATTGCATTTGCAGCCAAAACAACGTTCTATACAACTGCAGCATCAGACCCCAACTTTAATACTCTATGCCCCGTCCTATAAAGGCAAGCATGCCATATGCCTTATTCACTACCTTCTCCACCTGTGACGTCACCGTCAAGGATCTGTGGTCTTGCACACCCAGGTCCCTCTGCATATCTACACCCTTTATGGCTCTGCCATTTATCGTATAGGTCCCCCCTACGTTAGTTGTACCAAAATGCATCACTTCGCATTCATCTGGGACTTTGTCAAACGCTTTACTAAAGTCCATATAGACGACATCCACGGCCCTTCCCTCGTCAACCATTCGAGTCACTTCTTCAAAGAACTCCACCAGGTTAGTGAGGCAGGACCACCCTCTCACAAAACCATGCTGACTATCGTTAATGAGTTTATTCCTTTCTAAATGCGCAAACATCCGATCTCTCAGAATCCTCTCCAACAACTTCCCGACCACGGACGTCAAGCTCACCGGCCTATAATTTCCCGGGTTATCCTTACTACCCTTCTTAAATAACGGGACAGATTCGCTATCCTCCAATCCTCTGGGACCTCACCTGTGTCCAGTGACGAGACAAAAGATTTGCATCAGAGGCCCAGCGATTTCATCTCTCGTCTCCCTGAGCAGCCTGGGATAGATTCCATCAGGCCCTGGGGATTTGTCAGTCTTTATATTCCCTAAAAAACCTAACACTTCCTCCCTTGTAATGGAGATTTTCTCTAACGGGTCAACACTCCCCTCCCAGACACTCCCAGTCAACACATCCCTCTCCTTTGTGAATACCGATGTAAAGTATTCATTTAGGATCTTCTCTAATTCTTTGGGATCTAAGCATAATTCCCCACTTTTGTCCCTGAGAGGTCCGATTTTTTCCCTGACAACGCTTTTGTTCCTAACGTATGAATAAAATACCTTGGGATTCTCCTTAATCCTGTCTGCCAAGGACATTTCGTGACCCCTTTTTGCCCTTCTAATTCCTCGTTTGAGTTCTTTCCTACTTTCTTTATATTCCTCCAGAGCTCCCTCCATTTTTAGTTGCCTGGGCCTAACGTAAGCAACTCTTTTCTTTTTGACCAATCCCTCAATTTCCCTGGTTTTCCACGGTTCTCGAATCCTACCCTTCCTCTCCTTCTTTTTTACAGGCACATGCCTATCCTGCAACCCTAACAACTGTTCCTTAAAAGACCCCCACATGGCAGCACCTTATACAGCTGGAACATAACCTCGCTGCTTTCAAACTCCATCCCTCCAGCAATTAGGACAAAATTCCATTTGCCTTCTAAATTACCTGCTTCACCTGTAAGCCAATTCCTTGAGATTCCTGCACAAGGACACCAAGGTCTCTCTGCACAGCAGTACGCTGCAATTTTTACCATTTAAATAATAGTCCATTTTGCCGTTATTGCCACCAAAATGAATGACCTCACATTTACCAACATTGTACTCCATCTGCCAGATCCTCGCCCACTCACTTCCCTTTGCAGACTTTCAGCGCCTTCTGCACACTTTGCTCTGCCACCCATCTTCGTGTCATCTGCGAATTTTGGCACACTACAGCTCTGGTCCCCAACTCCAAATCATCTATTTAAATCGGAAACAATTGTGGTCCGAACAATGATCACTGAGGCATACTACGAGTCACTGATCGCCAACCAGAAAAACACCCATTTACCCCCACTCTTTGCGTTCTGTTAGTTAACCAATCCTCTATCCATGCCAATACATTCCCCGTAACACCGTGCACCTTTATCTTATGTAGCAGTCTTTGGTGCGGCACCTTGTCAAATATCTTCTGGAAATCCAGATGCACCACATGCATAGGTTCCCCATTGTCCACTGCACATGTAATGTTCTCAAAGAATTCCACCATATTAGTCAAACATGTCCTTCCCTTCATGAACCCAAGGTGCGACTTACCAATGGGACAACTTATATCAAGATGTCTCGCTATTTCTTGCTTGATGATAGATTCAAGCATTTTCCCGACTACAGAAGTTAAGCTAACCGGCCTATAGTTACCTGCCTTTTGTCGACCTACTTTTTTAAACAGTGGCATCACATTTGCTGTTTTCCAATCTGCGGGAACCACCCCAGAGACCAGCGAATATTGGTAAATTACCATGAGTGCATTTGCTATTTCTCCCGCCATCTATTTTAGTACCCTAGGATGCATTCCATCAGGACCAGCAGACTTGTCTACCTTTAGCCCCATTAACTTGCCCAACACTAACTCTTTCGTGATAATGATAGTTTATAGGTTCTCACCTGCCATAGCCATCTTGTCATCAATTTTTGGCATGTTATTTGTGTATTGTACTGTGAAGACCGACACAGAATACCTGTTCAATGCCTCAGCCATTTTCTCATTTCCAGTTATGACATCCCCCTTCTCATCCTCTAAAGGACCAATGTTTACTTCAGCCACTCTTCTTCGTTTTATACTTTTGTAGAAACTTTTGCTATCTGCTTTTATATTCTGTGCTAGTTTATTCTCATAATCCATCTTACTTTTCTTTATAGCTTTTTTCGTGGCTTTCTGGTGACCTTTAAAGATTTCCCAATCCTCTAGGTTCCCACTAATCTTTCCCACTCTGTATGCATTTTCTTTCAATTTGATACCCTCCTTTATTTCCTCAGATATCCATGGCTCATTATCTTTTTCTACAGTCCTTCCTTATCACTGGTATATCTTTTGCTGAGCACTGTGAAAGATCGCTTTGAAAGTCCTCCACTGTTCCTCAATTGTCCCACCATAAAGGTTTTGCTCCCAGTCTACCTTCGCCAACTCCTCCCTCATCCTGTTGTCGTCTCCTTTGTGTGAGCACACGACATTGGTATTAGATATTACCTTCTCACGCTCTATCTGTATTTTAAATTCAACCATACTGTGATCGCTTCTTCCAAGAGGATCCCTAACTGCAAGATCATTAATTATTCCCATCTCATTACACAGGGCCAGGTCGAGGATAGCTTGCTCCCTTGTCGGTTCCATTACATACTGTTCAAGGAAGCTATCGCAGATACATTCTATGCACTCCTCCTCAAGGCTGTCTTGACAGACCTGGTTTGACCAATTGACGTGTCGATAAAATTCCCCATGATAATTACTGTACCATTTTGTTTATTTCTCGCCCAACCATGATGTCATTATTTGGTGGCCTATGGAATATGCCGACTTTTTCTCCTTACCATTTCTAATTTCACCCAAATGGATTCAACCTTTTTTTTCTCCATAGAACCTATATCATCTCTCAGTACCGCCCTGATGTCACCCTTAAATATCAGAGCAACACGACCTCCCTTACCATGTGTGTACCGCTGTAAAGCGGTGACGATTTGATGAAATGTTATTGACAGCTTTGTGGCAAGAACTGTTGAAATATGGACAACGTGTCGAAATGGGAGGCTGAAACATTCCGAGATAGAAGAGTTAAAACTCCAGAGCCTGCAATGCAACTGGAGTGAGATGTCTTATTCAAAACTGTCCCGCACTGTGATGGTTTCCATGCATTTGAGTAAAAATATAAGAGTGCATGATTAAGAATTTACCTGATCCTGTTTGAAACAGCATTTCCTTCATCAATTAAATATCCTCTCCGCTTGCACTTTAAGTGGAAAACACTGATATTCACCTCACTGAAGCAGCGAGTGACCTTCTTGTATCTGTCAGTATGGAGATGATGAGGTCGGGTCACTTTGGATTACTCACCCTGCATCATGATGCCAGTAGAACATTCCCTGAGTTTTGGACCAATTTTCATTATTGTGTGTGAGCTTCAATCGTAAGGCCGACACTTATTTTCAACCCTCCCTGTCCTTGAGAAGGTTGTTGTAAACCACTCCTTCAACCGATAGTCCTTTGGCGGAGGCAGGGGAGGGTGTGAGCATTGTTTGTAGGGTTCTGGCGGGATGGATCTCTTTGATGCAACAATATTCGCTGCTCCCAGAGTGGTCTCACATGGGGGAGACTAAGCACAAATTAGGTGCCCACATTGTGGCAGACGTTTCCTCAGTCGGCAAGCATAGCCGTGACCCTCCCGTTGCTGTCATTGCAAATCAGCACTTTGCTCTCACGTCCACATGACTGTCCTTCGGCTGTTGCAATGTCCCCACGAAGCCCAACGCAAACTGAAGAACAGCATCTCACCTTCCGATTCAGTAGGTTACATCCTTGTGAACTCAACATTGATATCAATAACTTCACACTGTGACATTTCTCTTCCACCATTACCCCGTTTTTATTCTTTGTGTGCCACAGCAGAATTCCAGCCCAGGTTTGACAGGAGGAGAAAGTGGAATATTTAGACAGAATTTCCATCTCCAGGAACAATGTTTCGCATTGGCACATGTCAGAGCGGGAGGATGGCAGCTTCTGTCTGTATCAGATTGTTAATGCAAGAAATTGATTTTGAGGTGGGATTAGTGGCATCAAGATTCTATTTTTTTCAGACAAATACAAGTACCTAGTTGACCAGAAGTGACCATGTCGTGCACATACTTATCACTGCAGATTCCAATACATCCCCAGTGACAGATCATCACCATCCATGCCAACGTAATCAGTACTGAGAAGGTGCTCCAGTTTACTTTAGTTTGACAATAGTCCTGTTGGAAACTAGTTTGAGTGGTAACAGTTTTCAGGTAAGAATGGATAACTCAATCGCAGAATCACAGAATTGTTACCTTGCAGAAGGAGACCATTCGGTGCACCGACTCTCGAAATGAGCACCTGAACTTCGTGTCATTCCCCTGCCTTTCCCCGCAACCCCTGCATGTTGTTTCTCCTCATATCAACATCTAATGCTCCTTTGAATGCCTCGATTAAAACAACCTCCAACATATTTCCAGGCAGTACATTCCAGACTGAATAACTGGCTGTGTGAAAAAGCCCACAAATCCCATTTGTTTCTTTTCCAAACCACAGCTCAGTTGAGCTGATTTAACACAAACCAGAAAGATCTCCACCAATTCACGGTTCTGACAAAAGGTGGTGAACACACTCTGTGAACTCCTTCAATCCTGCTGATTTTAACAACCTCTGACACCTGCTGTCAAGCGGTCTGAGGACATCAGTCCCATGCCTCATCATTCGTTTCTAGGATTTTGGAGTTGCTGATTCCAGACAGAAAGTTATCCAGACAAACAATCCTCTGGAACTGGTGCTCGCAGACTTTGGAAATGACACAAGCTAATATAATACATATATATGTTTCTTTTTATTGATATTATCCATAGTTGTAAAACCTCCGCATTTATTGTGAATATGTGTGAGGTTGTAAAGAAAAAATACGCCCACCCCCCGAGGACTGAGTTTGACGGAAATTAGCCTTTCCAGTGAAGAGAGTTTGCTGTGTGGTACTTACAGCATCCCAAGCCCTTTCTCTTCCCTTCTGCGATGATGGACAGCGATAGTTACTCACAGGTTGGTGAAGAAACAAGCTGCTCACACCTGCTTTCTCTCACTGTAAATCTCATTCGGGGTTGTAGCAAAACAGATAAAGAACAAAGAACAAAGAACAGTACAGCACAGGAAACAGGCCCTTCTGCCCTCCAAGCCTGTGCCGCTCCTTGGTCCAACTAGACCAATCGTTTGTATCCCTCCATTCCCAGGCTGCTCATGTGACTATCCAGGTAAGTCTTAAACGATGTCAGCGTGCCTGCCTCCACCACCCTACTTGGCAGCGCATTCCAGGCCCCCACCACCCTCTGTGTAAAAAACGTCCCTCTGATGTCTGAGTTATACTTCGCCCCTCTCAGCTTGAGCCCGTGACCCCTCGTGATCGTCACCTCCGACCTGGGAAAAAGCTTCCCACTGTTTACCCTATCTATACCCTTCATAATCTTGTATACCTCTATTAGATCTCCCCTCATTCTCCGTCTTTCCAAGGAGAACAACCCCAGTCTACCCAATCTCTCCTCATAGCTAAGACCCTCCATACCAGGCAACATCCTGGTAAACCTTCTCTGCACTCTCTCCAATAAACTTTTGGGATTAATTTAGAAACTAGAATATTCTGATTTTAATTTATCTATAGGATGTTGGACATTTCAAAAACGTTCCTTAAAACGCCGATTTTTCATTTGTAAACTGGACGCTGCTTTCGATTCCCTCGCATCATCCCCTCTCTTACAAACTCCCTTTCACAGTGCTTATGCTTCTTAAAGTTCTCTCGTCTTGATTTCTCCTAATTGCCCAATTACTTTTTCCCCTTTCCCACTCCATTTTTGTTTTCCAAATTACTTTCTCTTTTCCGTTTGATATAAAATCAATGTAATTGAGTCATAGAGGTCTACAGCACAGGAAATGCCCTTCGGCCCATCTCTTCTAGGCTGGTCAAAAACAACCACCCAACTATTCTGAACCCATTCGCCAGCACTTGGCTCACAGCTTTATAAGCAATGGCATTTCAAGGCTACATATCAATACTTCTTAAAAGTAGCGAGGTTTTGCGCCACCACCACAGCGAGTACTGAGTCCCAGCTCCTGCTATGTGCAATGGACTTTCCTCACGTCCGTTCCAATCCTCCTGTCCCTTACCTTAAATCCATTGCCCCAGGTCATGTATTCACTCCACCAAGGGGAAAGGTTCCTTCCTGTCTAATCTGTCCATGTCACTCATAATTATTTACATCTCAACCATGCAACCCTCTGCTTCAACTGAAACAATACCATTCTACCAAATCTCACTCTCTCATGACGAATACTCCTCAGACAACGCAACACCTGGGTAAATTTCCTTTAAACCCTTTCCAATGCTATCACACCCATCAATAATGTGGATTCCAGAACTGCAGACAATACTCTAGCTATGGCCTCGCCAAAGTTTTATACAGTTCCAGTATAACAATCCTGCTCTTAAACTCTGTGCATCGGCTAAAAAATAAAAAGCTACCACATGCCGTTTAATTCACATCATCAACCTGCCCTGCTACCTTAAATGACCTGTGTACATGCACACCGAGGACCCTCTGATCCTTGGTAGTCACTGCCTTTCATTATCTGTTTCCTTGCCTTGTTTGTCCTGCCCAAGTTCATCACCTGAGATGTCGTGGAACCCATCCGATGCACCTGCTGCGACCTGGAGTGTGATGCCATCATTATTAAAAGCAGAGAAATCTCAAAAAGACGAGCAAAGTCCACATGCAACCACACACGTGCCAGGCGCCTCCCTTGGATTTAGGGACGCTTGAGGTGGCAGCTTTTGATTTTGCTGCCAGAAGTCTGCGATTTCAGAATCAACACTGGGCCACCAGGCGAATCTCCGCCAGCATTTTCATTTTTATACTCCAGGGCGGCCATTAAGTTGTTCCATTAATATTTGGCTTTGACCTCGGGTTACAACATTTTCCTGGGACCCCCAACGAATGATCCCATTCTCAACACTAAGCTTGGCTTCCTTAATGAGCTAGGGTTTCATTTCTTCGGAGTTTCCAAGCTGGAATTCAGTTTGTAATATTGTGTGCCTTATTTTGGATAAGGCTGGGTGCTTTTGAGTCGGGGCTTTAATCTGCTTTGCTGACACGAGCAAGGTCTCCAAAAGGTTCAGTGTCATCACAACATCTTCGAGTGTTGATAAAGGAGTCAGGCGTGCGACCGAACTGTCCACATTCGCTGCCCTGATTCCATGGAGGTTTTCCAGAATCTATTCATAGTCAGTCAATATCAATGTGCAGCATTGTATCCGAGTGGTGGTGATTGGGGGATTTGCTTTGCCCTCTTTGATGAAGCGCAGTATGGGATGGGCAACTATTAAAAAAATCAATAACAGTCGATGTAGTGCTGAAACTTATCCACACCAAATGTGGCCGCCAAACCTCCCTTCTGAATTTGAAAGTGTCATCGCTCTGCATCCTGAAGGATCTGGGAGGTGTACATGACGGGATTCTCCATCCCGTCTTGCCAGCAATGTGATAGCACTGCACGCACCCCGGACGGGGAAGAATCACGAGTTAAAATAAGGTATTTCTCAGAGTCGGAATGAGCCATTGCATTAGTGAGAGTAATTGACGATTTCCTATAGAAATATCCTCTTTCTGCGTCACTCCCTAGGAAAATCGGAAGCATTTGCATACTAGTGTATATAAGAGGGCAGCATGGAAGCTACATTCAGAATAAATTTTCTGTTATAACAAATTAACTCCATAAGGATTTTAACTCTGTGGCGTTCCTTGGGGTTCGCGCATCCTTGATGACTTTTTCTTCATCCACAGCTCATGTAATCACTTATCATCATGTCAAATGTGGAGAACGTCTTGCGACCTGTTAACTTGTTTACACATTTTGATCTAGGTCATGCGTTTTTATCGTGTTTGGAGACCCAGTTGACTGTAGGTTATTGTCACCTCACAGACAGATTGAGTTTTCAGGCCGAAGAACAGGGACAAAGGCACAACCCATTCTGCAAATTGCATAGGACTGATTGTACCAACCTTTCAAGATTTCGTAGTTCCGTTTCCAACTTCTCCAGGTTTGGCTCTGAAATAGCTATATGTAGCATTCGGGTTTACGTTGATCTTGGCCTTGGCCCCTTTTGTAATTACCTCGATGTTCCTGAAACTAACTCCAGGGTATCTTCTGAAAACATTGTGTCCCACTCCGAACCTGAAGACTTCCAGTTTAGCCGAATATGCTTGAGCAAATCTTTCCACATCCTGCCCCATGCAACAGCGAGCTGAATGCTTTCTAAAAGTGACTGCAGCCACTGTGATTTGTTGGTTGAATTCTCAATGAGAAATATACTATTGGATATCTTCCCGTATCCTTGCAGTCAGAAAGTCCAGATCGCAATATCTCACTGTGTTAACAGTAAATCTCCTCAGTTGGTTTCCCTGTGAATTATTTTCAGTGTGTTTCAACTTCATTTTCATTATTTCATAGGACGTGTGCGTGGCTGAAGGAGCGCATTTGGTGCCTAACAATGACCCTGATCTGAAAGACTGGCTTGGCCATTTCAGAGAGAGTTTGAGAGTCAACCAGGTTGACCAGTGTCCGGACTCGCATGAAAGCCTGCTTTGCAAAGTGGACAGGAGTCAATCCATTAAATGCATTAATAAACTAGGTTGTTTTTTTTGGACTCCAAAGATATGTTCATGGTCCGCATTACTGAGAATAACTTTCAGTTGAGGGTTGTATTCATTGGATTTAAATACACCAACCACGATGGATTTTAAATCACATCTGGGAGCACCAGCCGAGATCTCTGGAAAGCTAACACACTGAAACTCCCAAAACAGTGCCGATTAACCAGTACCTGGTTAGCAGAGTTATAACCGAATATCCCACGTTCCAACTTTCCTGGACCGAGTGCAAAGAAGATTTTGAGCGCTTTCCCTCGAGGGAATATTGCTCCCTCCCTGTCGCAACAGTCGTCCACCGACCAATGTTGTTGAAAGTGATTCGCCGGTCAGTCTGCAATTGATGTTTGTGGGAGTCTATAATTTTAGCTGGAATACAATACGATATGAGCATATGTACGCGGGGGCAGGGGATCGGGGGCTGGATGGGGGGGTGTTTTTGCCGGGGTGGGGGGGTGGGGATGGAGGGGGATAAGAATGTCATTCGCTATGTTTAGCGGATAGATCCCTCCATTTCATTTTTTCATTCCTGAATCTGTCTCTGTTCCTGTCCCTGTCATTGTCTGTCTCACCACGTGTCTGCCTAACCCTTTCTCTCTCACTCTCCTTCATCTATCTACCTATTCCATCTATCCCTTTTTCCCTGTCTCTTGTTTCAGTTGTGCAGGATATTTAATTTTGTTTCAAAACGTTTTGGTTCATCGATTTTACATATGTAACGATTTGTTTATAGAAATATAGAAACATAGAAAAACCTACAGCACAAAACAGGCCCTTCTGCCCCACAAGTTGTGCCGAACATATCCCTACCTTTTAGGCCTACCTATAACCCTCCATCCTATTAAGTCCCATGTACTCATCCAGGAGTCTCTTCAAAGACCCTATTGAGTTTGCCTCCAGCACCACTGACGGCAGCTGATTCCACTCGCTCACCACCCTCTGTGTGAAAAACTTCCCCTTAACATTTCCCCTGTACCTCCCACCCAGCACCTTAAACCTGTGCCCTCTCATAGCAGTCATTTCCACCCTGGGAAAAAGCCTCTGAGAATCCACCCGATCTATGCCTCTCATCTTATATACCTCTATTACGTCTCCTCTCATCCTACGTCTCTCCAAGGAGAAAAGACCGAGCTCCCTCAGCCTATCCTCATAAGGCATGCCACTCAATCCAGTCAACATCCTTGTAAATTTCCTCTGCACCTTTTCAATCTTTTCCACATCCTTCCTGTAATGAGGCGACCAGAACTGAGCACAGTACTCCAAGTGGTGCCTGACGAGGGTCTTATATAGCTGCATCATTATCCCCGGACTCCTAAACTCAATCCCTCGATTGATAAAGGCCAGCCCACCATACGCTTTCTTAACCACCTCCTCCAACTGCGGGACCGATTTTAGAGTCCTATGGACCCGGACCCCAAGGTCCTTCTGATCCTCTACAGCACTAAGAGTCTTTCCCTTAATATTGTACTCCTTCAGCCCATTTGACCTGCCAAAATGGAACACTACGCATTTATCTGGATTGTAGTCGATCTGCCACTTCTCCGCCTAGTCTTGCATCCTATCTATGTCCCTCTGTGACTTCTGACATCCCTCCAGACTATCCACAACCACACCAACCTTCGTGTCGTCGGCAAACTTACCAACCCATCCCTCCGCTTCCTCATCCAGGTCATTTATGAAAATGACAAACAGCAAGGGTCCCAGAACAGATCCCTGGGGCACACCACTGGTGACCGACCTCCATTTAGAAAAAGATCCATCTATACCCACTCTCTGCCTCCTTTGGGCAAGACAGTTCTGGATCCACAGGGCAGCAGCCCCTTGGATCCCATGCCCTCTCACATTTTTCTAGAAGCCTTGAATGGGGGACCTAATCGAACGCCTTGCTAAAATCCAGATCAGCCACATCTACCGCTTTCCCTTCGTCAATGTCTTTAGTCACATTTTCGAGGAACTCCACCAGGCTCGTCAGGCTGGATCTGCCTTTGACAAAGCCATGCTGAGTATTCTTGAGCATACTAAGCCTCTCTAAATGCTCATAAATCCTGTTCCTCAGGATCTTCTCCATCAGCGTACCAACCACTGAGGTTAGACTCACCGGTCGGTAATTTCCTGGGCTATCCCTATTTCCCTCCTTGAAAATAGGCGCAATCCATTTTTTTTCTTTAATTTTTTTAAAGTATTGGCGGCCTTGCCGAGCGGCCGGGGGACAACCCCAACCGCCGCCATTTTGTGTCCATCACTTCTCGGTGATGGCGGCACCCCTCATAATGGCCTCAAAACACCGTGTGAGGGGAAGATTGACTCCAAAATCGGAACAGATAACATTTATACATTATAGTCAGTGACAACAATAAATAAACCCCCTCAATTTAAACATGGTTTTCCTCATGAAGATGCTACGAGCCGACGTTCGCCCTGACTAACAGACGCCCACCCGCCATTGTGATTGACAGGCGAGCCGCCCAATCAGCTTGCCGCATAATAACTGACGGTGGTTTATTTTATTTTTATTCTTCCATGCGTTCTGGCTGAGCCAGCATTCATTGTCCATGCCTGACAGTATTTTAGAGTCAACCAAATTGCTGTGGTTCTGGAGTCACGTGGAGTCAAGGCAAGTAATGATGGTAGATTTCGTTCCCTGTCGGGCATCAGTGAACCAGATGGGTTTTTATGAAAATCGATAATGGTTTCATGGTCATCAGCAGACTTTCAATTGCATATTTTTATTGAATTGAAATTTCTCCAGGTGCCATTTTGGGATTCGAACCTCGAGTCCCAGAAAATTACTCCGGTTCTCTGGATTATTAATCTGGCGACAATACCACGACGCCACAGCCTCACAATTGATCAATCGCAAATAAAGGCTTAGATTTTCTCAGTGAGAGGTTGGTGCCAGGTATAAAATGTTGCAGGCAATTGCCTCAGATTTTAAGTTCACAATATGGAGACGTAAATTCGACTGAGACTAAGAAATCTGTTACCCATATCGAATTGGAAAAATGTATTATAATCTGACACTTAGTTCCCAGTAGATTAGACCTTTCTGTTCAAAGGACGCTGATGCACGTTTGAACTTCCATGCAAAAGATGATGTGACTCCCATGGTGGTTGAGGAAATGACATGGACCAAAGAGAAAGGTAGAAATCTGAAGCTAATGATTCCCTCAACTATTATTTAGCTTTGAGTAGCAGGGATTTTTCAGTTGCTGGAGGGTGGTAGGTGGGAGTCAGCAGAAGATGTCCTTCCCTGTCTTTGCACGAATGCCGTGAGAAATCATAATTTTTGGAGTCACTGTTGGAGATTTCCCACCAGAATGCATCCAGAATGTGTGCCAGACAGCTGTCAGCTCTGCTGGATCTAAAATGCCAGTGGGACTGGACATACCAGGGATGGTGACGAATGACCCTGACACATTGCTCACGAGTCAGATTCAGCGTGCGATTGTATTGCAGGTAGAACATGCCAATGAAACCTTGACTTGTTCTGGCGTCTGCTCTCTCCCTGCTATTATCATGACAAACCAAACCGAATGATAGTCGAGGTGCGGTTAAAATTTAACCCCGTTGCTGCATGAACAGAATCAGATGTCGATTAGACTGGAAACACACAGCAGATATCATTCCCCAAAGCACATTATTAAAGCAACTGGATCTTTATCAGAATACACGTGTTTTGTATTCATAAACACCGATGTTAGTTCTTGATAGCAAAAGATAATCCACAACAGCAGAGTAAAATCTAACAGGTTTATTTGGAATCACGAGCTTTCGGAGCGCTGCTCCTTCATCAGGTGACTCACCTCATGAAAGAGCAGCGCTCCTGATGAAGGAGCAGCGCTCCGACAGCTTGTGATTCCAAATAGACCTGTTGGACTTTAACCAGCTGTTGTGAAACTTCTTACCATGCCCACTCTAGTTCAACGCCGGCATCTCCACATCACAGCTTTTTTTATAAATAAGGGAAAGTATTTCCAGTCTCTAACATCCCAGATTGAATGTGGAGGCAGGGCTCTCGAATGAACACAGCACTATTCTGACCGATGTTTATTTTACCGAAAGAGAAGCTGCACTCAGTCTTGGACTAGTCGCTACCTCATTTAAAGAATGAACTAGATTTAGTACTTGGAGCTAAAGGGAATCAAGGGATATGGGGGAAATGGGGAATTAGGATATTGAATTTGAAGAGCAGCCATGATTATAAAGAATGGCGGAGCAGGCTCAAAGTGTGAAACGGCCTACTGTTGAGTCTAGTGTTTAAGTCACTATGGACACTGCAGATTCAGGTAGACATTCGAGGGATGTCCAATATCAACAATCGTGAGGTCAACCATTTTGTCCTTCTTCTGATACGGCTGCTGCCGTTGCATTTCTTGATATCACACGCTCTGTCCATTACAACCGAGACCTAAAGGACGTCCAGTAAGATCTCAGTGACCAATATATCCATTCCTCCAGGTGAATCATCGAAGCTTTCGGCAGAACATCACTTACACTTGATCAATGATAGGCTTCTGAAATAGTGGATTCAGCCTCACTAGAGCAATTTCATTCGTTATCTGAAAAGGAAAGATATTGCGGGATCTGAGCAGAAGGTGGGCTAATGATACTGGGTGCATTTTTCATTCAGAGGCCTGAACACGCATAATAAGAATAAACTCATTCCGTGTCTTAAAAGCTTTGTGGTCCAGCGAATCTCTGATAGGAAGGAGGACCAATATCCGGCCAGGCCAATAAGTGTTAAGAAGCATCTTAAAGGGTATCGGGTGGCAGAGAGCGTTAGGAAAAAAAAAACAGAGTTTGGCCTAAGCAGCTACTGACATTTCTGCAATGTTGAATGGATGATTCTCATGCGTGCTCAAGAGGCCAGTTTTGGAGAAATGCAGATAAGTTATAGGATTTAAAGGAAGTTACAGACATATGGATGTCTATGGAGGATCAGTGTGTCTGTCTCTCCCTGTGTCTGTGTCTCTGTCTCTGACTGTCTGTCTGCCTGTCTCTCTCTCTCTCTCTCTCCCCCCCTCTCTCTCAGACTTAGTTACATGACCTGATTTGTTTCCTCTGATGTGAGGAGAGAGAAGCACCCATCTTATCTGCGGCACGGTAGCACAGTGGTTAGCCATGCTGCTTCAAAGCTCCAGGGTCCTGGGTTCGATTCCCGGCTTGGGTCACTGTCTGTGTAGAGTTTGCACATTCCCCTCGTGTCTACGTGGGCTTCCTCCGGGTGCTCCGGCTTCCTCCCACAGTCCGCACATGTGTGGGTTCGGTTGATTGGCCATGCTAAAATTGCCTCTTAGTGTCCTGCGATGCGTATGTTGGAGGGATTAGCGGGTAAATGTATGTATGGGGGTCGGGCCTGGGTGGGATTGTGATCGGTGCAGACTCGATGGGCGAAATGGCCTCTTTCTGCAATGTAGGGTTTCTATGATTATCTCGTCTACCTCACTTAGCTGAGATTCCTCCCGGTATTTTTTAGTAAATCTCCTCTTCACCCTCCTCAAACTATTTGCATCTTCCGAATATTCAATGCCAGTGTTACTCACAATATCTCAATTGACACGTACTCGATGAGAGATATCACATTGTAATAAGAAACGTGTTTTGGCATTCTAAGCCTCTTTTATTAAATCCACATTGGACATGAATTTAGCAATAATATTCAGTTCTCCTACCACCTTCCTAAATGTTTATTGACGCATCTGCCGCTGTTGTCCTTCTTTAAAACAATGTCCTCATTGTTCCACAGGAGCAGGCTGAGGGTAAAAGAGATTGTGTCTGCATTTTATTTATTTATTTTTCAGTTACATTTGCTTACAATTCGGAGGTTTTTTTCAAAACAGGAAGTAGGCCCAGGAGCAGCCTGGGGAAGGTTTAAAAAGGGCTAATTTAAAAAGGAGGTTTTTTTTCAAAACAGGAAGTAGGCCCAGGAGCAGCCTGGGGAAGGTTTAAAAAGGGCTAATTTAAAAAGGAGGTTTTTTTTCAAAACAGGAAGTAGGCACAGGAGCAGCCTGGGGAAGGTTTAAAAAGGGCTAATTTAAAAAGGAGGTTTTTTTTCAAAACAGGAAGTAGGCCCAGGAGCAGCCTGGGGAGGTTTTTTCGGAGGGTTGAAAAGCAGGCCGCACTTTTGAGCGGGCAGCGTCTGGAGCGGGCAGTGGAGTGAGCAGGGAGCAGAGTGTGAGCTGTAAGGGCTTTGGCTCACAGGGCTTCGGCGAAGGCGAGGAAGGTTGTTTGTTTTTCTTCTGTTACACCCCCTTTTTTGTTTTATCTCCCCAAAACTAAAAAGGACATGGCTGGTATGAGTGGGAGGCCAGTATACTGCATTCGGTGTGGGATGTGGGAGTTCCTGGAGACAACTTGCCGCCCGGAAGTCCATATCTGTGCCAGATGCGTGGAACTGCAACTCCTGAAGGATCGTGTAAGGGAGCTGGAGCTGAGGCTCGATGAACTCAGTTTAGTTAGGGAAAATGAGAGATTAATAGATAAAAATTATAGTCAGGTAGTGACACCAGGGTCTCGGAAGGAAGACACGTGGGTCACAGTTAGGAGGGGTAATAGTCAGAAGGGTGATGTGCCAGAAAGTACCCCAGTGGCAGTCTCCCATAAAAGAAACGGATGGGCAACTGATGGGAGAAGGGATGGGAGTGAGCAGTCTGTGGAGGGATCCCCTGTGGTTGTCCCCCTCCAAAATAGGTATATTGTTTTGGATTCTGTGGAGGGGGATGACCCTCCAGGGGTAAGCCACGAGGACCAGATCGCCTCCACGGAGACAGGCTCAGGGGTCCGGAAGGGAAAGAAGGGGTTAGGAGAGCGATAGTTGTGGGGGACGCAATGGTTAGAGGCACGGACAGGCGGCTCTGTGGGAGTGAACGAGAATCCAGGATGGTAGTCTGCCTCCCTGGTGCCGGGGTACTGGATGTCTCCGAGAGGGTAGGAAGCATATTTAAAAAGGAAGGTAGTCAAACGGATGTGATTATACACATTGGTGAAAATGATGTAGGTAGGAAGAGCAGGGCGGGTCATTCGAGAGAAATTCAGGGAGTTGGGTGCTCGGCTAAAAATTAAGGCCTCCAGGGTAGCAATCTCTGGACTGCTCCCGGTGTCTAGTGCAAGTGAGGCTCGGAACAGGGAGATTCTACAGTTGAACGCGTGCTAAATGACTGGTGCAAGAGGGAGGGTTTTAAATTCATAGACAACTGGGAAATCTTCAAGTCAGGATGGCAACTGTACAGAAAGGATGGGTTACACCTTAACTGGAAGGGAGCAAATATCCTGGCTGGGAGTGGAATTTGTAAAATGAGTACTGGCAGGATTTTAACTAGTGTGGCAGGGGGGTGGGGATCAAAACAGTAGGTCAGTAAATACTGAGGCTGGGGTTGAGCTGGGGACCAGGGCAAGGCTAGCTAAGAAGAGGAGCACTCTGGAGGAGGATGACCTGAGTGGGCCTGGAGGCCTGGAGTGCATCTGCTTCAATACGAGGAGCGTACCGGGTAAAACAGATGAACTTAGGGGCTGAATGCTTATGCGGAATTTGGATGTGGTTGCGGTGACGGAAACTTGGTTAAAGGAAGGACAGGACTGGCAGCTGAATATTCCGGGGTATAAGTGTTTTAGGCGAGACAGAGGAGGGGCTAAAAAAGGTGGGGGAGTAGCGATATTAGTTAAGGAGCATATTACCGCGTTGCAGAGGGTAGACAACTGAGGGGGGTCATGTACTGAGTCGCTGTGGGTGGAACTCAGAAACAGGAAGGGTGCAGTCACTATGCTGGGGGTGTACTGCAGTCCACCCAACAGCCCACGGGAAGTGGAGGAAAGGATATGTCAGGAGATTCTGGAGAGGTGCAGAAAAAATAGGATTGTTGTCGTGGGGTACTTTAATTTCCCTGGCGCAGACTGGAAAGTGCTTAGAGCTGGGGGTCCGGACGGAGAGGAATTTGTAAAATGAGTACTGGAAGGTTCTTTGGAACAGTATGTAGATAGCCCGACTCGAGAGGGGGCTATACTGGACCTAGTTCTGGGAAATGAGACCGGTCAGGTCGTCAAAATTTCGGTAGGGGAACATGTGGCAAATAGTGACCACAACTCTATTAACTTTAGGATAGTAATGGACAAGGATGAGTGCTGTCCTACGGGCAGGGTGCTAAATTGGGGGAAGGCAAACTATAGCCGGATTAGGCAGGAATTGGTGAATGTTGATTGGGAGAGGATGTTCGAGGGTACGTCCGCGTCTGGCATGTGGGAGTCTTTTAAGGAACTATTGATACGGCTGCAGGATAGGCATGTGCCTGTAAAAAGGAAAGATAGGAAAGGTAGGATTCGAGAGCCGTGGATAACCAGGGAAATTGAGGATCTGATTAAAATGAAAAGGGAGGCTTACGTTTAGTCCATGCAATAGAAAACAGACGGAGCTCTGGAGGAATACAGAGAGAGTAGGAAAGAACTCAAACGGGGAGTTAGAAGGGCAAAATAGGTCACGAAATGTTCTTGGCAGCCAGGATTAAGGAGAATCCTAAGGCATTCTATTCATACGTTAGGAACAAAAGAGTTGTCAGGGAGAAAATCGGACCTGTCAGGGACAAAGGAGGGGAATTATGGTTAGAACCCAAGAGAAGAGGGGAGATCCTAAATGAATACTTTGCATCAGTATTCACGAAGGAGAGGAGCGTGTTAACCGGGAGTGTCTCGGACGGAGGTGTTGAACCGTTAGAGAAAATCTCCATTACAAGAGAGGAAGTGTTAGGTTTTTTAGGGAACATTAAAACTGACAAAGCCCCAGGGCCTGATGGCATCTATCCTCGACTGCTCAGGGAGACGAGAGATGAAATTGCTGGGCCTCTGACGGAAATTTTGTCGCTTCTTTGGACACGGGTGAGGTCCCTGTGGATTGGAGGATAGCGAATGTGGTCCCGTTGTTTAAGAAGGGTAGCAGGGATAACCCAGGAAATTATAGGCCGCTGAGCTTGACGTCCGTGGTAGGGAAGTTGTTGGAGAGGATTCTTAGAGACAGGATGTATGTGCATTTAGAACGGAAAAATCTCATTAGTGACAGACAGCATGGTTTTGTAAGAGGGAGGTCGTGCCTTACAAATTTGTTGGAGTTTTTTGAGGAAGTGACAAAAACGGTTGATGAAGGAAGGGCCGTGGATGTGGTCGATATGGATTTCAGTAAGGCATTTGACAAAGTCCCACATGGCAGGTTGGTTAAGAAGGTTAAAGCTCATGGGATACAAGGAGAAGTGGCTAGATGGGTGGAGAACTTGCTTGGCCATAGGAGACAGAGGGTAGTGGTCGAAGGGTCTTTTACCAGCTGGAGGTCTGTGACCAGTGGTGTTCCGCAGGGCTCTGTACTGGGACCTCTGCTATTTGTGTTATATATAAATGATTTGGAAGAAGGTGTAACTGGTGTAATCAGCAAGTTTACGGATGACACAAAGATGGCTGGACTTGCGGATAGCGAAGAGCATTGTCGGGCAATACAGCAGGATATAGATAGGCTGGAAAATTGGGCGGAGAGGTGGCAGATGGAGTTTAATCCGGATAAATGCGAAGTGATGCATTTTGGAAGAAATAATGTAGGGAGGAGTTATACAATAAATGGCAGAGTCATCAGGAGTATAGAAACACAGAGGGACCTACGTGTGCAAGTCCACAAATCCTTGAAGGTGGCAACACAGGTGGAGAAGCTGGTGAAGAAGGCATATGGTATGCTTGCCTTTACAGGACGGGGTATAGAATATAAAAGCTGGAGTCTGATGATGCAGCTGTATAGAACGCTGGTTAGGCCACATTTGGAATACTGCGTCCAGTTCTGGTCGCCGCACTACCAGAAGGACGTGGAGGCATTAGAGAGAGTGCAGAGAAGGTTTACGAGGATGTTGCCTGGTATGGAGGGTCTTAGCTATGAGGAGAGATTGGGTAAACTGGGCTTGTTCTCCCTGGAAAGACGGAGAATGAGGGGAGATCTAATAGAGGTGTACAAGATTATGAAGGGTATAGATAGGGTGAACATTGGGAAGCTTTTTCCCAGGTCGGAGGTGACGATCACGAGGGGTCACGGGCTCAAGGTGAGAGGGGCGATGTATAACTCAGATATCAGAGGGACGTTTTTTACACAGAGGGTGGTGGGGGCCTGGAATGCGCAGCCAAGTAGGGTGGTGGAGGCAGGCACGCTGACATCGTTTAAGACTTACCTGGATAATCACATGAGCAGCCTGGGAATGGAGGGATACAAACGATTGGTCTAGTTGCACCAAGGAGCGGCACAGGCTTGGAGGGACGAAGGGCCTGTTTCCTGTGCTGTACTGTTCTTTGTTCTTTGTTCTTTATTGTCAAAATTATCCCGAGGAGAGGGTTGAAGGAATTGCATTTAATTTCTTTGCAATTAGGGATGCACATAATGACTCAACTTAATTCTACCCATTTGAATTAGATTTTGGTCATGAGCTAAAATGACAATTGAAAATGATTCAGCAGCAATCAGTCAATCAACGTTCTGAGAGCACATTCTTGGGCTCTGAAGCAAATTTTCGGGAAAGTTTGCAGAGAGCAGGAGAATTGGCTCGACACCATTTAAAAGTGGCACAGCATGTGATGAAACAGGAAGAGCATAATAAATCAAAATTTTGTAGTTTTGCTAGTGTGGATAATGTTTGACAATTGCAACCAGTGGTAGGTGAAACGTTAAAAGCAATTTTTCGTGGGCACTGTCAAATTGAAAGAAAATTGAGTGTGGTGAATTGTTTGATAAGAACGCCAGATGCATGGAAAAGTAACAGAGGGCGTCATGTGAATATGCTTAAAATATATTTTTATAGGGAAGGAAAGCAGTGGTCGGATTTTTCAATGAATACAACTAAGAGTGAATAATCAAATCGAAATGGATCGGAACTTTACATTCCTCAAATTACTGATCAATTACTGAGACTGAATAACTTGCCAGGCCAACTCAGGTGGCTTTTAAGCATCAACCAGAAGAGCTGCTGCCTTTGCGTGGGGCACGCACAGTATTCACGATTTCAGTTTCCATTCATGCACAGCTGCACAGTGTGATCCTGCAGCACACTCACTGTATTGTTATCCATTCATGTACAGCTGCACAATGTGATCCTGCAGCACACTCACTGTATTGTTATCCATTCATGCACAGCTGCACAATGTGATCCTGCAGCACACTCACTGTATTGTTATCCATTCATGCACAGCTGCACAGTGTGATCCTGCAACACACTCACTGTATTGTTATCAATTCATGCACAGCTGCACAGTGTGATCTTGCAACACACTCACTGTATTGTTATCAATTCATGCACAGCTGCACAGTGTGATCCTGCAGCACACTCACTGTATTGTTATCCATTCATGTACAGCTGCACAATGTGATCCTGCAGCACACTCATTGTATTGTTATCCATTCATGCACAGCTCCACAATGTGATCCTGCAGCACACTCACTGTATTGTTATCCATTCATGTACAGCTGCACAGTGTGATCCTGCAGCACACTCACTGTATTGTTACCCATTCATGTACAGCTGCACAGTGTGATCCTGCAGCACACTCACTGTATTGTTATCCATTCATGTACAGCTGCACAATGTGATCCTGCAGCACACTCACTGTATTGTTATCCATTCATGTACAGCTGCACAGTGTGATCCTGCAGCACACTCACTGTATTGTTATCCATTCATGCACAGCTGCACAATGTGATCCTGCAACACACTCACTGTATTGTTATCCATTCATGTACAGCTGCACAGTGTGATCCTGCAGCACACTCACTGTATTGTTATCCATTCATGTACAGCTGCACAGTGTGATCCTGCAGCACACTCACTGTATTGTTATCCATTCATGTACAGCTGCACAGTGTGATCCTGCAGCACACTCACTGTATTGTTATCCATTCATGCACAGCTGCACAATGTGATCCTGCAGCACACTCACTGTATTGTTATCCATTCATGTACAGCTGCACAGTGTGATCCTGCAGCACACTCACTGTATTGTTATCAATTCATGCACAGCTGCAAAGTGTGATCCTACAACACACTCACTGTATTGTTATCCATTCATGCACAGCTGCACAGTGTGATCCTGCAACACACTCACTGTATTGTTATCCATTCATGTACAGCTGCACAATGTGATCCTGCAGCACACTCACTGTATTGTTATCCATTCATGCACAGCTGCACAATGTGATCCTGCAGCACACTCACTGTATTGTTATCAATTCATGCACAGCTGCACAGTGTGATCCTGCAACACACTCACTGTATTGTTCTCCATTCATGCACAGCTGCACAGTGTGATCCTGCAACACACTCACTGTATTGTTATCCATTCATGCACAGCTGCACAATGTGATCCTGCAGCACACTCACTGTATTGTTATCAATTCATGCACAGCTGCACAGTGTGATCCTGCAACACACTCACTGTATTGTTCTCCATTCATGCACAGCTGCACAGTGTGATCCTGCAACACACTCACTGTATTGTTATCCATTCATGCACAGCTGCACAATGTGCTCCTGCAGCACACTCACTGTATTGTTATCAATTCATGCACAGCTGCACAGTGTGATCCTGCAGCACACTCACTGTATTGTTATCCATTCATGCACAGCTGCACAGTGTGATCCTGCAACACACTCACTGTATTGTTATCCATTCATGCACAGCTGCACAATGTGATCCTGCAGCACACTCACTGTATTGTTATCAATTCATGCACAGCTGCACAGTGTGATCCTGCAACACACTCACTGTATGGTTATCCATTCATGCACAGCTGCACAGTGTGATCCTGCAACACACTCACTGTATTGTTATCAATTCATGCACAGCTGCACAATGTGATCCTGCAGCACACTCACTGTATTGTTATCAATTCATGCACAGCTGCACAGTGTGATCCTGCAACACACTCACTGTATTGTTATCCATTCATGCACAGCTGCACAGTGTGATCCTGCAGCACACTCACTGTATTGTTATCAATTCATGCACAGCTGCACAATGTGATCCTGCAGCACACTCACTGTATTGTTATCCATTCATGTACAGCTGCACAGTGTGATCCTGCAGCACACTCACTGTATTGTTATCCATTCATGTACAGCTGCACAGTGTGATCCTGCAACACACTCACTGTATTGTTATCCATTCATGTACAGCTGCACAGTGTGATCCTGCAGCACACTCACTGTATTGTTATCCGTTCATGTACAGCTGCACAATGTGATCCTGCAGCACACTCACTGTATTGTTATCCATTCATGCACAGCTGCACAGTGTGATCCTGCAACACACTCACTGTATTGTTATCCATTCATGTACAGCTGCACAGTGTGATCCTGCAGCACACTCACTGTATTGTTATCCATTCATGCACAGCTGCACAGTGTGATCCTGCAACACACTCACTGTATTGTTATCCATTCATGCACAGCTGCACAGTGTGATCCTGCAACACACTCACTGTATTGTTATCCGTTCATGTACAGCTGCACAATGTGATCCTGCAGCACACTCACTGTATTGTTATCCATTCATGCACAGCTGCACAGTGTGATCCTGCAACACACTCACTGTATTGTTATCCATTCATGTACAGCTGCACAGTGTGATCCTGCAGCACACTCACTGTATTGTTATCCATTCATGCACAGCTGCACAGTGTGATCCTGCAACACACTCACTGTATTGTTATCCATTCATGAACAGCTGCACAGTGTGATCCTGCAGCACACTCACTGTATTGTTATCCATTCATGTACAGCTGCACAGTGTGATCCTGCAGCACACTCACTGTATTGTTATCCATTCATTTTTTAAAAACGTGAACTGGAAAAAAAAGCAACAGAATTTGTAATTTCCACCTCATCGACAAAACGCCGCCCGATGATTCTATGATCGATTCCTGACTCTTCTCTTCCATTCTCAGCATTTCGAGGTGCACTCGAGTCATTGGTTTGTCGAACAATATCCCCAGGATGATCAACAATTCCCATGGCGCGTTTGATTATTTCCGCACGCGCATCATGTTTATTTTGAATACCGTCTTAATTTAATCAATATCATCCCATTTGTTCAATTTTTCCTTGCGATGCCACCTTCATAATCTGTGCTCCTGAAATTCTATTTCTTTTTAAACGGGGAGAGGGAATCTCTTGTTCGCCAACAAAGTCAAGAAGCTGCCGTGCCCGATCGAAGTGCACTAGAATGCCAGTTGGACCACAATCTATGAAACATCCTGACAGATGTGTATTAATTGGGCTCCTGCTAAAAACAACAGGACTGACCCTATGAACGTCGAATGCTCCGTTAGTAGCCCGACATCTTTATGAGGAACACATCTCTGAAGTCGTTTGAATGGTAATCAATGTCACAAATATCTCAAGCCACGGCTTAACTGTGTAATGCTATTAAATGACTTACTGAAAACTGTGGTGTTGCTCCTAACTGGAATTAAGAAACAGTGCAGTGGCCACAGGTAGAAGCGCAATTAAGTGGATTAGCAATGATAAATTGTCCCTCAGTGTGAAAGAATGTGTAGGTTATATGGATTAACGGGGAACATGTATAAGGTTACTGGAAGATGTCAGGCAGGGAGCATGGGTAAGGTGCTCTGTCAGAGTTTCAGTGCAGGATGGATGGGCCAATTGACCTGCTTCCGCGTTGTCTCGATGATGTGACTATAATAGAGGAACCTGCATGGAGATGGAATTTAGCAACATTACAAGGATGCAGATTTCCTTCATTGGTCACAACGGTAATTCTGCACCCTATCATCACAATGAAAAGATTAACTTGTACTCATCTTTCACTTTCCATTTTCTAACAATTTCCTAAAACCGATAGAGATGGATCACTTGTCCCTTTATTCCATTGTTCTGTCTGTACAAAACCCATACGTGCCTGTTGAGAGCAGTTTTCTGATCGACAACTTTTCTGATCTTCAATCCAAGGAGAAAGCAACCTGCATTTTGTGCGCTATTACCACTCACCGAGTTGCAAATAATCCTTTACTTCCTGCTAAAATCTAGCACTTACTCTCAGGGTCAAATGTGGTGACTTATTAATAAGTCATTTTCAGTACGTTTTCGCTTCTTTCACTGACAGTTAATTTAATGGTAAATGGAATCCTGTCTCAGAAAAGTGTGGTCTCCAGTTGCACCAGCCCCTACATCCTGGCCATGTCTGCTGCTGAACTATTATTCATCATCACGGCTATCATATTGTATTGGATAAATAAGTATAATTTTGCTAGACCCTATCTGAACATCGCACTCATATTGTAATGCCATTGCATTAGTGAGAGTAATTGACGATTTCCTATAGAAATATCCTCTTTCTGCGTCACTCCCTAGGAAAATCGGAAGCATTTGCATACTAGTGTATATAAGGGGGCAGCATGGAAGCGACATTCAGAATAAATTTTCTGTTATAACAAATTAACTCCATAAGGATTTTAACTCTGTGGCGTTCCTTGGGGTTCGCGCATCCTTGATGACTTTTTCTTCATCCACAGCTCATGTAATCACTTATCATCATGTCAAATGTGGAGAACGTCTTGCGACCTGTTAACTTGTTTACACATTTTGATCTCGGTCATGTGTTTTTATCGTGTTTGGAGACCCAGTTGACTGTAGGTTATTGTCACCTCACAGACAGATTGAATTTTCAGGCCGAAGAACAGGGACAAAGGCACAACCCATTCTGCAAATTGCATAGGACTGATTGTACCAACCTTTCAAGATTTCGTAGTTCCGTTTCCAACTTCTCCAGGTTTGGCTCTGAAATAGCTATATGTAGCATTCGGGTTTACGTTGATCTTGGCCTTGGCCCCTTTTGTAATTACCTCGATGTTCCTGAAACTAACTCCAGGGTATCTTCTGAAAA
The DNA here is from genome assembly GCF_964213995.1 of Mustelus asterias. NCBI lineage: Eukaryota > Metazoa > Chordata > Chondrichthyes > Carcharhiniformes > Triakidae > Mustelus > Mustelus asterias. The sequence goes on along the minus strand of NW_027590346.1, from coordinate 307,557 downwards.
CATTGTGTCCCACTCCGAACCTGAAGACTTCCAGTTTAGCCGAATATGCTTGAGCAAATCTTTCCACATACTGCCCCATGCAACAGCGAGCTGAATGCTTTCTAAAGGTGACTGCAGCCACTGTGATTTGTTGGTTGAATTCTCAATGAGAAATATACTATTGGATATCTTCCCGTATCCTTGCAGTCAGAAAGTCCAGATCGCAATATCTCACTGTGTTAACAGTAAATCTCCTCAGTTGGTTTCCCTGTGAATTATTTTCAGTGTGTTTCAACTTCATTTTCATTATTTCATAGGACGTGTGCGTGGCTGAAGGAGCGCATTTGGTGCCTAACAATGACCCTGATCTGAAAGACTGGCTTGGCCATTTCAGAGAGAGTTTGAGAGTCAACCAGGTTGACCAGTGTCCGGACTCGCATGAAAGCCTGCTTTGCAAAGTGGACAGGAGTCAATCCATTAAATGCATTAATAAACTAGGTTGTTTTTTTTGGACTCCAAAGATATGTTCATGGTCCGCATTACTGAGAATAACTTTCAGTTGAGGGTTGTATTCATTGGATTTAAATACACCAACCACGATGGATTTTAAATCACATCTGGGAGCACCAGCCGAGATCTCTGGAAAGCTAATACACTGAAACTCCCGAAACAGTGCCGATTAACCAATACCTGGTTAGCAGAGTTATAACCGAATATCCCAAGTTCCAACTTTCCTGGACCTAGTGCAAAGAAGATTTTGAGCGCTTTCCCTCGAGGGAATATTGCTCCCTCCCTGTCGCAACAGTCGTCCACCGACCAATGTTGTTGAAAGTGATTCGCCGGTCAGTCTGCAATTGATGTTTGTGGGAGTCTATAATTTTAGCTGGAATACAATACGATTTGAGCATATGTACGCGGGGGCAGGGGATCGGGGGCTGGATGGGGGGGGGTGTTTTTGCCGGGTTGGCGGGGGGGGGGGGTGGAGGGGGATAAGAATGTCATTCCCTATGTTTAGCGGACAGATCCCTCCATTTCATTTTATCATTCCTGAATCTGTCTCTGTTCCTGTCCCTGTCATTGTCTGTCTCACCACGTGTCTGCCAAACCCTTTCTCTCTCACTCTCCTTCATCTATCTACCTATTCCATCTATCCCTTTTTCCCTGTCTCATGTTTCAGTTGTGCAGGACATTTAATTTTGTTTCAAAACGTTTGGGTTCATCGATTTTGCATATGTAACGATTTGTTTATAGAAATATAGAAACATAGAAAAACCTACAGCACAAAACAGGCCCTTCTGCCCCACAAGTTGTGCCGAACATATCCCTACATTTCAGGCCTACCTATAACCCTCCATCCTATTAAGTCCCATGTACTCACCAGGAGTCTCTTCAAAGACCCTATTGAGTTTGCCTCCAGCACCACTGACGGCAGCCGATTCCACTCGCCCACCACCCTCTGTGTGAAAGACTTCCCCTTAACATTTCCCCTGTACCTACCACCCAGCACCTTAAACCTGTGTCCTCTCATAGCAGTCATTTCCACCCTGGGAAAAAGCCTCTGAGAATCCACCTGATCTATGCCTCTCATCTTATATACCTCTATTACGTCTCCTCTCATCCTACGTCTCTCCAAGGAGAAAAGACCGAGCTCCCTCAGCCTATCCTCATAAGGCATGCCACTCAATCCAGTCAACATCCTTGTAAATTTCCTCTGCACCTTTTCAATCTTTTCCACATCCTTCCTGTAATGAGGCGACCAGAACTGAGCACAGTACTCCAAGTGGTGCCTGACGAGGGTCTTATATAGCTGCATCATTATCCCCGGACTCCTAAACTCAATCCCTCGATTGATAAAGGCCAGCACACCGTACGCCTTCTTAACCACCTCCTCCAACTGCGGGACCGATTTTAGAGTCCTATGGACCCGGACCCCAAAGTCCTTCTGATCCTCTAGAGCACTAAGAGTCTTTCCCTTAATATTGTACTCCTTCAGCCCATTTGACCTGCCAAAATGGAACACTACGCATTTATCTGGATTGTAGTCCATCTGCCACTTCTCCGCCCAGTCTTGCATCCTATCTATGTCCCTCTGTGACTTCTGACATCCCTCCAGACTATCCACAACCACACCAACCTTCGTGTCGTCGGCAAACTTACCAACCCATCCCTCCACTTCCTCATCCAGGTCATTTATGAAAATGACAAACAGCAAGGGTCCCAGAACAGATCCCTGGGCACACCACTGGTGACCGACCTCCATTTAGAAAAAGACCCATCTATACCCACTCTCTGCCTCCTTTGGGCAAGCCAGTTCTGGATCCACAGGGCAGCAGCCCCTTGGATCCCATGCCCTCTCACTTTTTCTAGAAGCCTTGAATGGGGGACCTAATTGAACGCCTTCCTAAAATCCATATGAACCACATAGAACATAGAACATAGAACATTACAGCGCAGAACAGGCCCTTCGGCCCACGATGTTGCACCGACCAGTTAAAAAAAAAAACTGTGACCCTCCAACCTAAACCAATTTCTTTTCGTCCATGAACCTATCTACGGATCTCTTAAACGCCCCCAAACT
>NW_027590345.1:300000-436000 GCF_964213995.1 Mustelus asterias | reverse complement strand
AGAGAGAACGAGAGATAAGGATTTTCTTCTATTACCTTTGATCGAAGTGGGGACAATAAAGGGAGAGCTATGTTATTCCAGTGCTGTTGAGCAACAATTATCAATTGAAAATCTAATCTGATAAACTTGTGAAGGCAAAATATAAAATATGTATTTCGGGCAGCACAGTGGCACAGAGGTTAGCAGTACGGCCTCACAGCGCCAGGGACCGGGGTTGAATTCCAGCCTCGGGTAACTGTCTGTGTGGAGTTTGCACATTCTCCCCGTGTCTTGCAAGGATTTCATCCGGGTGCTCCGGTGTCCTCCCACTGTCCAAAAATGTGCGGATTCGGTTGATTGGCCATGATGAATTGCTCCTTTGTGTCAGGCGAAATAGGAATGTAAATATGAGGGGTTATGGGGATGGAACCTGAGTGGGACAGTTGTCGGTGCAAGTTCAATGGGCCAAATGGCCTCCTTCTGCACTGCAGATTCCATGAGTCCAACTACTTTCTCCAATGTTGCTTAACATTTGAACACTTTTCATATTAAAGTGATAACCTGTATTGATCTTGCGCTTTCAACATCTCCTGACGTCATCAAGAGATATAGTGTCAAATAGACATGTATTAATCTTTAATCTGTTTTCGTTTCCGTAATTTAGGACATTAGTCATACTAACACTCGGGTTTTAAATCCATCTGAGTGCTCAAGTGAAGCTCGACTGTTCATCTTTCATCCAAATGATCGCATCAAACATAATGGCACTTTCCATAAGTACGGACACTCTATACAGGACGACATTCAAAACAGATTATCCAACATAGCAGCTGCAGCACCGGTGTACAGCATTCCCAGCGCACTGGCATTCTGAAATCATTCCACTTGTGACGGAAAAATAAACAAGTGAAAGCAGAGAAGTGGCGTTCTACATCACCGAAAGTGGCACATCCGTTTCTGTCCCCACATGTTACCTAAATACTGCCGACTACCACAAGCTCTGTATGACTGTACGTCCTAAAATAATTGATGAGCTTGCAGACTCCAATAATTATCACAATTTTATTGCAGGACCATAAATGTACTTCAACGTTCGATCGATATCAATAAGATATAAACTGTAATTATTTCACTGTGAAATTACAATTATAATTGTAATTTCTGCTTAAACCAATTGTGTTGATCTATTTTCCTATTTTACAACTTCAGGATAAACATTTAACATTTAAGAAAAACTTGGACGGGTTCATGGATGAGAGGGGTGTGGAGGGATATGGTCCAAGTGCAGGTCAGTGGGACTAGGCATAAAATGGTTCGGCACAGACAAGAAGGGCCAAAAGGCCTGTTTCTGAGCTGTAATTTTCTATGGTTCTATGGACTACAATTTCTACTTAAAAATCGTTTGGAAACAAATATAGGTGTGAATTAGTTGCATCAATTATAATTTGTCTGTGGGATGATACATTCGCGCCATTGCCTGAATATTCAGTCACGTGCAGCAGTAGTTTTAGTAATTAGATTTTTCCCATATCGCAGCGTCCTTCTTAGCTCTTCCCTGAATTTGGATTGGGTTAGAGCGTACATACACGTGCTGGTACAGCAGTTCAGTGTACTGAGCATGTCAGCGCTTTCATGAATCACAGCAACAGGGTGGTTGAAGTCGGAGAAACTGTAGCTTTCAGTGAGCCGTGAGAAAAGGAAGAGGCCGATTGTCGGCATCCACAACAAGATGAAACTCGCCGAGGCAGCAATGAGCAACACCAGGGCTTTCCTCCGATTCTGCATCTCGGGGTCCGCAGAACTCTGACCATCTCCCCGGAATCCCCGCCGGACACGACTGGCCGCCAGGACGTGCCTGACTGTCAACAGGTTGAGCAGCACCACAGCCAAGTAAGGAACTAAGGGATTTAAAATAATGTTCATCCAGTCAAATGCTCTCCAGGTCTGCTTAGAGTCAATGCTGAGACCGTCTCTCTGTTCGTTTTGCAGGTTTTTATGATCATAGTAATGTATATTTGTGAAATAATTTGGGATGCTTCTCAAATATGTCGCAAGATAAATCACCACAACCACCAGAGCTGCAGATTTCGGAGTACAGTAAGTTCCTCTGAACTTCTGGCAGCAGATTGCCACGTAACGGTCAAAAGTGAAGGACACGGTTAGCCATACTGAGCAGTCAATCACAGCGGCACTCATGATGGAGTTGAGGCCATAGGCTACGCTGTTAAGGTAAAACACCTGTGGGAAATGGGGAACCAGTATATGGTTTACCAGAACAAGAAATGAGAGGACCAGGACGTCTGCCGTGACCATGGCGACCAGGTAGATAGTAGTGCTCTTGCACAGACCGCAGTCCCTGATTTGGAGTGTTAGCATCGTGATTAAGTTGGCTGAAATAAAGAACAATTCAGAGAGGTTAGACAAAAGAGCTACAGGACTTAGACTGAGTTCAATAATGTAAAGCCAATGTCCTTTGGCTCAAATGCAATATTTATTTTACCACTTTTATCTGTTTGTAATAGCCCCCACCTTGAAAACTTCAGACAACCTGCAGTACAGCATTGCTCCTCCATTTTTATTGGAATCCATGCTTCAACATTGCGGTCTCTATTATCTCTGCAACTTACGCCTATAACTCGATGCCACGTTTCTCTTCTCCATTTAGATGCTTTGTAAAATGTCTTACATGACGGCAAGGTGAGATCTTTAGTGATAGATATCCATAGCTGGATATCTGGATGTCTTGGCAGCGAAACAAACGGAGCACAGAATGCAGATAAGAAATCAAGGATTCTCCAGCGCCGAGATTTGGAAGACTGCAAATATGAAAGATAGTCGTGATGTTGTATTAAATTAACGGTGCACTGGAGGGCATGGCCATGGAAGAAATTGGAAGTGACAATGCGAATGTTACATGTTAACGTGCAGTTCCAGGGCATTAGGAGGAAGACACGGAGAATGTTAACCTTCATTTCAAAGGGGCCGAGTGTAGAATTGTGGAACTCGTGTTCAGCGTTGAAAATAAGTTTTGTGACACACCCTAGAATTCTGTGTGGAGCTTTGCGCTTCTTACCCAAGGTTTGGAATACTTGCATTTTTAGAAGGACTCAGTGATAGCAATCGCGAGCTTTTGACTTACAAGGCAACGTTCGACATGTGGGGACTATAGAAATTAGAGTTCTGAATTGTGAGAGATGAAACAGTTGCAAACATTAAATATTCTGGCGGGAGCTTTTCAGTCCAAATGCAAAGTGCATGCTTGCACCATATTACATTTACTGAAGGAAATATGTTACTTTAATGCAGGCAGTTATGGTAAGGTTAACTACAATGATTCACTGCAGAGAGCGAGTGTCTTATGAGGAAACGTTAAACAGGTTGGGACACTGCTCGTTGGAATTTAGACGAATGAGAGGTGATCTCAATCAAATATACAGAATTTTTAAGGAGCTTGACAGGGTAGATGCTGAGAGGATGATCGACCTCATGAGAGAGTCTAATGCTACAGGACATTGTTTCGGAACAAAGGGGAACCAATTTAAGAATGAGAGGATGATAAATTATTTCTCTTGGAGGATTGTGATTCCTTAAAATTCTCTGCCCAGACAGCAGTAGGGGCAGAGCCCTTGTGTAAATTTAAGATTACAAAGTGTATTTATTTATCAGTTACAAGTAGGGCTTACATTAAAACTGGAATGAAGTTACTGTGAAATTCTCCACAGTCCAGCGCCTGTTCGGGTCAATGCACTTAACCAGCACGCCTTTCAGAATGTGGGAGGAAACCGGAGCACCCGGCGGAAACAATGCAGTCACGAGGAGAACTCCACAGAGACGGTGACGCAAGCCGGGAATCGAACCAGGGTCCCTGGCGCTGTGGAGCAGCTGTGCGAACCACTGTGAGACCGTGCGTAAGACTGAGTTAGATCGACTTTTCATCAAAAAGGGAATCAAAGATAATCGGTAAAAGGTAGGAAAATGGACCTGTGGAGTCGGATCAGCCACGATCCAATTGCATTTGGAATATTGTGTGCAGTTCTGGTCACCTCACTATTAGAAGGATGTGGAAGCGCTGGAAAGAGTGCAGAGGAGATTTACCAGGATGCTGCCTGGTTTGGAGGATAGGTCTTATGAGGAGAGGTTGAGGGAGCTGGGGCTGTTCTCTCTGGAGCGGAGGAGGCTGTGGGGAGACTTACTAGAGGTTTATAAAATAACGAAGGGGATAGATAGAGTGAACGTTCACAAGACTATTTACTTGGGTGGATGGAGCTATTACAAGGGGGCATAACTATAGAGTTCGTGGTGGGAGATATAGGAAGGATATCAGAGGTAGGTTCTTTACGCAGAGACTGGTTGGGGTGTGGAATGGACTGCCTGCAGTGATAGTGGAGTCAGACACTTTAGGAACATTTAAGCGGTTATTGGATAGGCACATGGAGCACACCAGGATCATAGGGAGTGGGATAGCTTGATCTTGGTTTCAGATAAAGCTCGGCACAACATCGTGGGCCGAAGGGCCTGTTCTGTGCTGTACTGTTCTATGTTCTATGCATGATGCAGTCGGCTCTCGCGGTCGAACAGCCTGCACCTGTTCCTATTTCGTATAGTATTATGGTCTAGTGTGGGATACCACATAATAGACATTCAGTTGTAAGTATGCTATTTCCCATTTGTGCTACGCATGCACAATTGTATATTCACTCAGAGTGCCATTAGTGTGTAGAATTCTCTTCCCAAGGGAGCAGTAGCGACAGGGTCATTTGATACATTCAGGACTAAATTAGGTTAATATTTGGATCCACACTAAGCCAAAATTTATGGTGTAGAGCACGATAGTAGAATGAACACCACAGTCGGATTTTGAATGCTGTGATTTATTAACGTGGAAAGACAGAACAGCGCTCCCCTACTCTGTTCCGCGTATTGTAGTCTCATTATTTCTGCATAATTGGACATTATCTGAGTATTGCAGTAGGCTCATATTTCATTCTTAGTTCTCACCACAGTTATCATATTGCCGGTAATATCCACTCTCATACCCCCATTCACTTGGTGTTCTGAAAGTTACATATGGTCAAACTTCCTGATCCAGTTCAGGCTGTGAGGAGAGACACATTTACAACTTATTTGGATGTATGCCAAATGGCTGCCATGCATTCGAGGATATTACCGCGCTATTGTTTCCTGAAGATAATCAATAGATTTTGTGTTTGATTCCAATTTTGGACAGCATGTTTGCCTTGTGGCACACTCAAATAGTATGTATTTCTGCTGCGTTTTAGATGAAGCCTGGTAAGTGCTGCGGGAAAAATGCAGAGTCATTTGTTGGTATTGAGCGAAGGAGAGGACAGAAGCAGTTGGCGAATGCCAAACTGACAGGAACAATGTCACAGTTCAAATAGATTTCTATGTTTACATTATGCAGGTTAGTACATCATATTTGCTGCTCAAAATCTGATACTCCTTACTCTGGGGGTGTAAGGACTAGATTGTGCAACTGTTTTGAGAACACGCCAATTCATCAAGACCGACCCATATCTCCAGTTACCAGCCGGTTAATTCTATACCTGGCAGTCACACTAACGTCACTATCCATCGGCATGATGCGGAGATTCCGGCGTTGGACTGGGGTAAGCACAGTATGAAGTCTCACAACACCAGGTTGAAGTGCAATCGGTTTATTTGGTAGCACAAGCTTTCGGAGTCTCGCTCCTCCTTCAGCTTCACTCACCTGAAGAAGGAGCGAGACCCCGAAAGCTTGTGCAAACAAATAAACCTGTTGGACTTTAACCTGGTGTTGTGAGACTTCTTAGTGTGCTATTCATGGGCTACAGCTTTGTTCGATTGAGGCTGAGTGCAAGGCTGCGGTAGAGCAGCATATGTTAATATTACAAACTTGATAGATCTCTGAACTCAATATTCATGTCAACTATATCAAACCATAGTTTATGCCGCAATGCCTGCATAATTTTGTTTATGCCGATTTGCCTGCTTTTTTTTCCTTTTTCTATTTTCCTGCCTTCCGACACGGCTTTCATTCTTCAGCGATTCACACCCACACTAGGTAAATCCCTTACTTATTTGTTGTAACTTTTACCCTTCCATTCGTATTTTGTACCATAAAACGTGTTGCCATTTAATCTCCCCTACCTTCACCCCCGCAGTTTGATTTTTACTGCCCTCCTTACTTCCTCTTGCACAACGTCCACCATCAATCTCTCTTCTGGAATTTCTGAAGAAAACGGCTTTGAGCTGAATCGTTCTGTCTGGATCTTCACAGATCCAGCCACATTTTCTGAATATTTCAATCATGTTTTTTTTTCCTTCTTCATGACGTTATGCAACAAAATGCTACAAGAGGGACTAATCCAACAGCGGATGTGAACAAAGTCCACATCGACACCAGACTAAAATAGAGTGTAACTGAACATTGACTGCTTCCAAACTATCATGCTGCTGTAAAATTGATAAACGAAATCAACACACTACAGTATTGTGTGTTAAAATGGACTGCGGACAATTATGTCTCATTACATGGGGAGTCAGTGGCATCGTATTGTTGTCAATGGACTAGTAATCCAGAGACCCAGGGTGATGCTCTGAGGGCAAAAAGCGAAAATGCTGTAAAACTCAGCAGGTCTTGCAGCATCTGCAAAGAGAGAAAAGAGCTGAAGTTTCGGGCTCAGATGACCCTAAGTAAAAGCTAAAATGCTCTGGGTGAGTAAGTTTGAACCCTAGTAATGTTCTATAACGGGTTCACGAATGTATTAGAGGGAAGGACCTTTGGTGTCCTTATTTGGTGTGTCCTGTATCTGATCTGCAGCATTGCCTTGAGCGATGGGCGATCAATTACTGGCCCAACAGGCGACGGCCGTATTTAATGCACGAATAAAAGAAATCAGTCAAGCATCACGTTCTAAACAATATCAGAGAAAATGGGTCAGGAAAATATCAGAATGAAGTCACATTTGGGTAGCACAATTGTTACCACTGCTGTCTCACAGCGCCAAAGACAAAGGTTCAAATCTGACGTCCGGTGAGTGTTTATGTGACGCTTGCACCTTCTCCACGTATCTGCGTGGGGATCGGAGAGGTAAACTTCCAACTATCTCAATAAAATAAATGCATGTTCATGTATTAATGATCAGTCTGCGGGATGTCTGCATGAATGCAGCAATTGCATTTTTTTGGCGAATAACCGTTTTTCTCTGTCAGATGCTCCTCGTTTTGCTGAATTTAACCTGCATTAACTATTCATCTTATTTCAGATTTCCAGCATTTGCGTGATCAGAGAATTTGAAAACAGATATGTTACTGCAGCGGGATGCAGTGCAGATCGGAGAACACAACAGCCATTGGTGAAGTCAATACAGAATACTGGAAGAGTTCAAATTTGCAGCCGGAGAGATGGAAAATAATGCATTATCTATACCGAACTCACAGAAGGAAGGATTTATGTCTTATCAATGGAATAAAGTGAAGATGTATAAACAGAGTTTAACACTGACTGAAAACAATTTCAGCTTACCGGGTATACATAAAGCCGCGATGATATAGTAAAAAACATATCGAATCCTTAGAATTATTGCTTCCTCCATTTGATGTCCCTTCTGTGTGTGTTTGCTCACTGGCAGAACACGGAATCATTTTCTCAAAATACGTCCCGTTACTTATACACTATTAATAATTCCAGAGGGATAAATAGTTGTGTAATTCGCTACATCAATTACAGTACATTAAACAAACATCATTTTTTCAGCATTTTTACATGGCAGCCAATACGGCTTATTTGAGGAACATCAAAACCCAGGACATGAAGGCTTCAGTCACTTGGAGACCACGGGTTACTATCATTATATTTCACTTTCAAAAGCTCATTTAACAATTGCATAGTATATATTTTCCGGGGATATAACATTGAGAACCTCCACTGATATGTCCATTCACAAATTCATGACAAAAATGATAGTGTGTATTCATGAATCACACAAGGATTTGAGTTTCTGTTTCCACAAAGTTTTCTGCACTGTATTGATTCTTTGATTCTATGATTTATACCTCAAACTATTCAAACCCTGCCAACAATCCATGTGTATCCTTTTTCTACCGTCAAAATATGTTCTTATGCTTGTTTAATTTATAAAGAGCGTACCCAACGTCCTCTCTGTGTCTGCTTCATCTCCCTTCATAAGATCGCACCCACAGCAACAGCCAAGTCACTCGATTGCGACCTTGAAAGTTTTAGTGAAAAATTGGAAATCTATTACCGGTGCTTAAATTACGATCATATTCAGATTCTCAGAATTTGCATGAAATTTGCTTTACTCTAGCACATTTACTTTATTTAACAGTGCGTACTTTAGTGGCGATGGCATTGTCTGAAGTTTGGAACAAATCTGTGCGAGTTTTGGCTAAAAGAAAAACACAATTTAGACGAAGCAGCGAGTTTAGGACCTGAAGTAGTTGAATAAATTGTCAAATGCACAAGGCTGCAAAGTATTTAACCGGACCCGAATCAATATTACTCAAGTTTGTGTTTTGCTTCACAATGGCATTTGAGCAGTCCAAGGATTGAAATGTGGACATGTGTGAGAAATATGTGTGCTGACTTGGCTAAAGAAATGCAAGTTGAGGCCGTGCTTGTGGAATAAAAGTAGATTTTCAGTAAATTTGTCACCCAGCCTTCACAGTTTTATTTTTTTTGTTCTGCTTTGCCTTCTGCACCCCTCTCCTACTTTAGAATCCAAGCATTTTTTACTCTTTTTCACCTCCGAAGAAGAGTCAATCTCACGAGGTTAACTGACTTTCTCTGTCTCCACAGAAGTTGACCGAATTTTTGAATCGTTACACCATGTTCTGTTTCCTTTGAGAAACCAGTAACTCCACTCAATTACCTCTTATTCTTTTAGAATGTGGAAAATCACGCAATTTCTGAATATTTGGAGCTGATGTGGAGTTCATTTTAATGGTCAGAAGTTCAGTATGAAAATTTCAACAAGTATGATCCTCTCAGGGAAAAGGAGTTGGGAGCTTGAGGGTGGGGGCGGGGAGCGGGGGCGGGTGGCGAGGTAATATTTCTGAAAGATTATGAAAAGGTCTCAGGCAATGATTGACAAAATGATGACTTGAGGTAGCGAAAAAGAGAAAGAAAACACGCCAGGGAAAGTTTGTTTTAATTAATTAAAGATTTTGAGCGAATGGGCGGCACAGTAGCATAGTGGTTAGCATTGCTGCACCAGGGACCCGGGTTCGATTTCCTGCTTGGGTTACTGTCTGTGCGGAGTCTGCTCGTTCTCCCCGTGTCTGCGTGGGTTTCGTCTGGGTGCTCCGGTTTCCTCCCACGTTCTGGAAGATGTGCTGGTTAGGTGAATTGTCCCGAACAGGTGCCAGACTGTGGCGACTCCAGAAATGTCACAGTAACTTAATCGAAATGTGAGTGTAAGACTTGTGACAAATAAATAAACCTTTAACTTCATGATTGTGGCAGACATTGGAAATGATTGCGGAAAGTTCTTGGAGGAGGGCGGAAATGTGGGTTAGTGTCATTCAATGGCACGTTTAGCTGAACATTTTTGCAAATGATTCAGCCTTTCCTTCAGCACCAATGTGCTGATTTCCCCCATTGGTGGGCATAGGGATATTTGTGGATCCTCCTCCAGCGTGTCGAGCAGAAATCCCGATTTGATGTGCCAGATTTGCAGAGCTAAGATAACATGCGTCAGTTGTCGAATTGCACAGTTAAGTCTCACAACTGCAGTATATCAATTTGGCATGCAAGTGGTCCTGTTGTTTACTATCACATACTTGGCATTTAATTTAAAATTGTGCCCGCTGAGGCTCCTGGGATACCTTCTTGGGCCTGAAATCTGTCCACAGATTGATGTGAATAATAGAGGACTACATAGAGAGAATCTGCAAAATTCTTTACTATTATTCCCTTCTTCCGTTATTTCATGAGCTCTTCAAATGTTGTTCAGTTGATTTTTTGTTTTAGCCTTGGCACCCTCTGGAAACTCGATTATTTTGCGGTCAGAGCATATTATGTTGGAAAACACATGGATTGCATTAGTGGATTGAGATTTATGATCGTGAGGAAATTCAGGAAAACGAATTGGGTCACGCAAGAAATGTTTTTGGGCGAATGGCTTAGAATTGATATTGCTAACTCAACCCAAATACTGAAGAGCAAAAATATTTATGTCCTAGGTTAAATAACATTAATTCCTGTCATTGAAAATTAGCATTATTACACTTGCAACATAAAATTTCCTTCTGTACGTATCAAGTAACCCAGGCATTGAACAAATTAAAGTTTAACACTGGCAAAAAGGAAAGTATGGCTTTTTCATTAAACAATAAGAATAACATGAATTCCTCCGAATGAAAGAGAAAATGTACAAAACTATGTTTTATTAATGTGGTCAATCATGAATCGGTACTTGTAATGACAGTAAAGGTGAGCATGGTGATGCATCTGGATTGCATAGTGACCAAATAACTGATTCAATTAATACAAACGCATCAATGCTGAACACTGCAGGTTTGAGAAGATCAATTGATTAATGGGAAATTCGGAACTGGACAAACATTGTTCAACATTCAGGTCTTACCTGGCTCATTGCACTCTCGGAGCGCAAATACTTTAATCGTGTTGCGTTTCTAGTTACGAATACACAAGCTGAACACTGGAATGACCTGCAATCAGTTACGGATACACTGTTCTCATTCTGTATGCCCGCTGACACAATGCAAGTCTCGGAAGGATTGTTCATCCGATAGTGAGCTGTGGAAGACTGTGTTGAGTGACAATGTGAGTGAGTCAGTTTTGCAGATATCTAGCTCTATTTATTGGGGACGTGAGTTCAGGTACACCACGGTGCCTCGTTTACGTTCATCAAACAAGAGTGTCTAGCTTGCCTCAGTAATGGTGGCAGCCTTAATGTTGCTTCAAAATGACATCTCGTTCACTGATGCTTTTAAATGAGTGCCGCATGTTCTCATCATCGCATATTAAGTATTTGTGACTCCAGACAGCGAGATTTGTTTCCGCTGAACACTCCACCGAAATGACCTGGTGAACCACTCAGTTGTGCAGGAATCACGGTGGGAAACAAATGCTGATATTAGAAGTGACATCCACGTTCATTAAGGATTAAATAAATAAATGTAAATAATCGCTAGACTGAACTGTTTCTCAAATTTAACATTGAATTTGCATTGATTAATTGAATATACAATGACCTATGTGGAGTATGTGGCGGCACAGTGGTCTCACAGCAGCAGGACTTGGAATCGATTTCCGGCTTCTGTCACTGTCTGTGTGGAGTTCACACATTCTCCCGGTGTTTGCATGGGTTTTCTCCTGGTGCTCCGGTTTCCTCCCACACTCCAAAGATGTGCGGGTAATGTGGATTGTCGATGCTGAATTGCCCCTTCGGATCAGGGGGATTAGCTAGGGCAAATGCATGGTGTTATGGTGATAGAGCCTGGGTCGGATTGCGGTAAGTGCAGACATGATGGGCCGAATGGCCTCCTTCTGTACTGCAGTGATTCTAAGATTCTATGAAACCGGGCCACCACTGGGAAATCCGTGCAGACTCAGGAAGAATGTGCAAACTGCGCATCGACAGGCGCCCAAGGACGAATATGGACCAGGGTCACAATCGTATTTAAATTGTTAGATTCAGCTGAAAGTTCCTCTTGGAATTTATTTTTAAAAATTCATTTTTTTAGCTTTTCCTTTGTCAACAGCAATTTTACAGTGACAATAAAAACGCTGATAATTCATGTGCTAAATTCAAAATTATTAATCACAAGAACTGGACAACAACACTAACGCGTTATAATACAAAATATTTACAAGTCAACAAATGCACTTTCCAAATTTAAATTGCATGTTTCAAATGAACATACACATTTAGCAGATTTAAATCACAAAATATACATCAACGACTGAATATGATCATTGCAAACACAGTTTGCAAGGTAAGTTGATCAGGGTCCCGAGGCATGCCAGGAATGGTGTGAAATGGAAGGGAATTAATCAATACATTTCAAATTATGTCCATGGTCAGACCTAATCTGATCGTTCCACAAAATTCGGTTCCATTATCATTTCTGGCCCTGAGGAATGGAAAACCGATCAGCCTGACAATGAGATACAGACACAGAGTTGGAATGTAATCAGGGGCGAACAGCATCCTACAATACATCGTATTCACTTTCAGACAACTTGTTCTCCCCAGAGGCAGCCCCATCTTCAGCTCATTCACTCCAAGTGATGCAGATGTTAATGTCTATGGCTGTTGAGTGGTTGAAACAGGATAGGTTCAGCGAGCACCACTCGCTGCACAATTAAGCCACACTCAGTGCTGCTTGAAACTGCTTACTATACAATGTTTATCCAGGAATGCTATGATAACCCCGGATTTCCCTCTGTACGACAGTTTTCTGAAAAGACAGCGTGCCGCCCAGGAACACCACGCCTGCCCCCCATTAGTCCCAAACAGTCTGAGGATATTTCATACTCTTTATCTTCGTCTCTGAAGCAGATAGAATAATTTAACAGTTGGATTTGCTGCTTTCCTTCCTTGCCAATACATTCGCCCTATTGCTCCGAACATCTATACATATCTTTCTCCACATTCATGTCAAAGGATTTGAAGTCTTGTTCAGCCATGAAGCATACTTTGCAGTTTATTCTTTTATTAACCAACATTATTTTAGAAAAAAATTCATAACTATGTTCATATTCAGAGCTCAATGTCAAGGTTGAATACGACTCCATCCGAAGCATTTACCAGTCTGTGTCCATATCTAGGTTTCGATGAGGATATTGTGATTCAGCAACGGGATATAGATAGATCGAGTGATGAGCGAAATTCTGGCAAACGGAGTTTAATGTGGGGAGGGATAATGTCATGTATATTGGCATATTGGCAGGGGGAATCAAAAGGCAGAGTGGTATCAAAATGGAGAGGGGCTGCAGGTGAGTGATGTGCAAAGGTGTCTTGGCAATCTAGTGCATGAATTACAAAAATGAACGAGCAGTCAGTTCCAAAAAGTATTTAAGAATGCAAGGTAAGAGTTATTTAGGCCTTCATTGGAAAATGGTTGAAGATTAAACAAAGAGTGATATTGTTGAAATTGTACAGGGTGCTGATGAGACCTCATCTGGAACACTGCATACAGCTTTGGTCCGCATACACTAAAAGTGATAGTCATATTGGAAGCACGCTAATGGAATTAACTACGCTATTCCCTGGGATAAGACTGTTCCCTTTCAAGAGCGAATAAATAGTGTGCCTGTATTCCTTGGAGATTGGAAGAGTGAAGGGTGACATTATTCAATCACATAACATTCTGAGGGTGATTGACAGAGTAGATGGTGCGATACCGTCAATGGTGGGAGACCTCGAACAAGGGGATATGACGACAAGATAAATGGTTGGTCATTTAAAACTGAGTAACATAAACATTTCTTCGCACAGAGATTGGCGAATTTCTGGAATTCTCTGCCCCAACATATAGTGGAGACCGGATCATTCGCAGTATTTAAGGTGGAACTGCGCAAACATTTGATAGATCGGTGAACAGAGGGAGATGGGGAAATGATAAAGGTAAGATATTGACCATCCTTGATTACATTAAATGACGGGTCAGGCATGAAACACTTGAGCGGGTGGTGATAAAGCTGCTTATTTAGGTTCAGCAGTCGATGTTTTGTAATCACCTCTGCACTGTGTTGTAGAAGCAGTTTCAAAATCCTGACTGCGCAACATTGAAGTAATTATGTTACAATTCTATCAAGATGTTAAGGGAAGGGCCACTTGTTTTGCCTGTCACCCGATTCATCACTCTTCCCTCTCTATGTAGCAATTGGAGATCATTGCTTTACAACCTACTGTGGAAGTGCCTTGGATGCTTAAGTCTGTGAATCGAATGTGCGCCAGTGGGCATTTCCTCTCCATCTTTCAGCTTATACCATAAGCCTTCAAGGCAATCCAAGCCACTGCTGAGAGCTCGCAGAGGCGTGCTCGCCTCACTGCAATACACTATGCTTCAAACTCTGTTGTGGTACTTTGAAAAATATCAAGCTCTGAGCCCATATAATCCCCAAATCCGGAACAAAAAAACTCAAATACAGGATATTTTAGATAATGGTGATGTTTTACACAAGCGAATCTGGATTGCCAGTTATCTTGTCGTGAGCGAGTTGATATCTGCCCGTGCCTTTGTGTTTGTGTGTTGTTGTTTGTGATGCAGAGTTTGTGTAATAGATGAGATATTACATTCTCCCACCGATCATTCCAAGGACCAGTCAAATGTGGTGTTAGATAAAGCGTACCTTCACTCTGCACTCTTGTTTCAAACGTCAGGTAGGGAGTAAAAGTCACTCAGTTTGGTTGCATCGAAAAGTAAACAGGGCCAGTACAACATGGGGTTACAAAGAGCATAAACGTTGTATTTGTTAAAATTTGAACCCTCCCAGAATGTGTAAACCACTGTTAGAAAGAGCGTAGAAGTCCTTGGAATAGAAGACCTAACTGTTCAGATAACAGTATATTCGACTCTTGGCAGTGCCAAGGGAACTTGGAAATGTGGCCGTTGAAAGTATAGAGGCACTAATGTTGATTATATTTGGAATGTGGTGCTAATTAAAATGAAATTATGTCAACACAATTGAGGAGAAATAGCCTCTCAAAATGTTAGATAACACGAGGAAGAGGACGGACCCTGGAGCAGTCTATTATAAAAGATCAAGCTGGCGTTAAATCGAATGCAATGGGAACCATGGAATAATTTTCATAGAATCTGCAGCAGTGTGGATTTTGGAAGAAATGGTGTTGATTTCAGAGATCATGCGAAGATCTGTGAGTCGAGAAACTGGAGGTATTTTTATTCCCTTATTATCCAGCAAGCGGGATCAATTCCATATTACTGTCTTGGCCCACAAGAGCACACATTGTTCAGGAAGTTATCGTCAACTCCTATATATTTCTGGTGTAATAAAAAAGATGGATATCAATAATTTACATTAATCTTTCGAGTGGTAATGATGGGACCAGCTTTCACACGGTGCTATTTCTTTTCTCCGACATTATTAATGACTCATTTAATTTAACGAATCGGATATTACCCGCCCCCCCCCCCCCTCCCCATCCTTAATCTGCTCTCTGCACTTGGACTGAGTCACCCCATAAGTGAAGGCATTTGTGCAGCAAAGTAAGTTGGCCAACATATACGGGAAGCTTTGAAGGATATGCTCAGAAGCATGACGCTTCACCATATTTTTCCAGTAACAATATAATCTAAGAACTCAATAACCAATCGCAACTTATTGGATGAAGTTGCCTGATATGGCGCAGTGTAATGTTGCAGCAGGCGTATGCTATCTATCTCTGGGTCACTGTATTGTTCTACCTTGCATTGACCTCTTAGGCATTTACAGAGTCGAATGTGCCTAAAATGGGTCTCACTGTCAGAGCATTAAGCAATACAATCGATGAAAATCCAACAGCCGTGTTGCAATTCTCTCAAATCAGCCAAATACCACCCAGACTGGCTGAGAAGCATAGACTGGTTTCACAGCAAAGAACCACGGTAAATTATCAATTATTTATCTGGGTTCAACTGCAAATTAGAAGGAGGCATTTTTCAAACAGAGCAGAATGCATGTTTTGGCTATAATCACAGCCACAGTTTCCTAAGTGCAATATTTTGACTTCGCATTCTGTCAATATAGCTTCAAATCGATCGAAGAAAAAACGACAGTCAATCGGAGGAAGTACTCGGTGGCTGCAGAAAAATGGCATTACAATATGAGTGCGATGTTCAGATAGGGTCTAGCAAAATTATAATTATTTAGCCAATACAATATGATAGCCGTGATGATGAATAATAGTTCAGCAGCAGACATGGCCAGGATGTCGGGGCTGGTGCAACTGGAGAGCACACTTTTCTGAGACAGGTTTCCATTTACCATTAAATTAACTGTCAGTGAAAGAAGCGAAAACGTACTGAAAATGACTTATTAATAAGTCACCACATTTGACCCTGAGAGTAAGTGCTGGATTTTAGCAGGAAGTAAAGGATTATTTGCAACTCGGTGAGTGGTAATAGCGCACAAAATGCAAGTTGCTTTCTCCTTGGATTGAAGATCAGAAAAGTTGTCGATCAGAAAACTGCTCTCAACAGGCACGTATGGGTTTTGTACAGACAGAACAATGGAATAAAGGGACAAGTGATCCATCTCTATCGGCTTTAGGAAATTGTTAGAAAATGGAAAGTGAAAGATGAGTACAAGTTAATCTTTTCATTGTGATGATAGGGTGCAGAATTACCGTTGTGACCAATGAAGGAAATCTGGATCCTTGTAATGTTCCTAAATTCCATCTCCATGCAGGTTCCTCTATTATAGTCACATCATCGAGACAACGCGGAAGCAGGTCAATTGGCCCATCCATCCTGCACTGAAACTCTGACAGAGCACCTTACCCATGCTCCCTGCCTGACATCTTCCAGTAACCTTATACATGTTCCCCGTTAATCCATATAACCTACACATTCTTTCACACTGAGGGACAATTTATCATTGCTAATCCACTTAACTTGCGCTTCTACCTGTGACCACTAAACTGTTTCTTAATTCCAGTTAGGATCAACACCATAGTTTTCAGTCAGT
Source organism: Mustelus asterias (assembly GCF_964213995.1). NCBI lineage: Eukaryota > Metazoa > Chordata > Chondrichthyes > Carcharhiniformes > Triakidae > Mustelus > Mustelus asterias. The sequence continues at coordinate 419,340 of NW_027590345.1, read as the reverse complement.
CATTTAATAGTATTACACAGTGAAGCCGTGGCTTGAGATATTTGTGATATTGATTACCATTCAAACGACTTCAGAGATGTGTTCCTCATAAAGATGTCGGGCGACTAACGGAGCATTCGACGTTCATATGGTCAGTCCTGTTGTTTTTAGCAGGAGCCCAATTAATGCACATCTGTCAGGATGTTTCGTAGATTGTGGTCCAACTGGCATTCTAGTGCACTTCGATCGGGCACGGCAGCTTCTTGACTTTGTTGCCTAACAAGAGATTCCCTCTCCCCGTTTAAAAAGAAATAGAATTTCAGGAGCACAGATTATGAAGGTGGCATCGCAAGGAAAGATTGAACAAATGGGATGATATTGATTAAATTAAGACGGTATTCAAAATAAACATGATGCGCGTGCGAAAATAATCAAAGGCGCCATGGGAATTGTTGATCATCCTGGAGATATTGTTCGACAAACCAATGACTCGAGTGCACCTCGAAATGCTGAGAATGGAAGAGAAGAGTCAGGAATCGATCATAGAATCATCGGGCGGCGTTTTGTCGATGAGGTAGAAATTACAAATTCTGTTGCTTTTTTTTCCAGTTCACGTTTTAAGAAAATGAATTGATGACAATACAGTGAGTGTGCTGCAGGATCACATTGTGCAGCTGTGCATGAATTGATAACAATACAGTGAGTGTGCTGCAGGATCACATTGTGCAGCTGTGCATGAATGGAAACTGAAATCGTGAATAGTGTGCGTGCCCCACGCAAAGGCAGCAGCTCTTGTGGTTGATGCTTAAAAGCCACCTGAGTTGGCCTGGCAAGTTATTCAGTCTCAGTAATTGATCAGTAATTCGAGGAATGTAAAGTTCCGATCCATTTCGATTTGATTATTCACTCTTAGTTGTAATCATTGAAAAATCCGACCACTGCTTTCCTTCCCTATAAAAATATATTTTAAGCATATTCACATGACGCCCTCTGTTACTTTTCCATGCATCTGGCGTTCTTATCAAACAATTCACCACACTCAATTTTCTTTCAATTTGACAGTGCCCACTATAAATTGCTTTTAACGTTTCACCGACCACTGGTTGCAATTGTCAAACATTATCCACACTAACAAAACTACAAAATTTTGACTTATTATGCTCTTCCTGTTTCATCACATGCTGTGCCACTTTTAAATGGTGTCGAGCCAATTCTCCTGCTCTCTGCAAACTTTCCCGAAAATATGGTTCATAGCCCAAGAATGTGCTCTCAGAACGTTGATTGACTAATTGCTGCTGAATCATTTTCAATGGTCATTTTAGCTCATGACCAAAACCTAATTCAAATGGATAGAATTAAGTTGAGTCATTTTGTGCATCCCTAAGTGCAAAGAAATTAAATGGAATTCCTTCAACCCTATCCTCTGGATAATTTTGACAATAAAGGACAAAGGACAAAGAACAGTACAGCACAGGAAACAGGACCTTCGGCCCTCCAAGCCTGTGCCGCTCCTTGTTCCAACTAGACCAATCGTTTGTATCCCTCCATTCCCAGGCTGCTCATGTGATTATCCAGGTAAGTCTTAAACGATGTCAGCGTGCCTGCCTCCACCACCCTACTTGGCAGCGCATTCCAGGCCCCCACCACCCTCTGTGTAAAAAACGTCCCTCTGATATCTGAGTTATACTTCGCCCCTCTCACCTTGAGCCCGTGACCCCTCGTGATCGTGACCTCCGACCTGGGAAAAAGCTTCCCACTGTTCACCCTATCTATACCCTTCATAATCTTGAACACCTCTATTAGATCTCCCCTCATTCTCCGTCTTTCCAGGGAGAACAAGCCCAGTTTACCCAATCTCTCCTCATAGCTAAGACCCTCCATACCAGGCAACATCCTCGTAAACCTTCTCTGCACTCTCTCTAATGCCTCCACGTCCTTCTGGTAGTGCGGCGACCAGAACTGGACGCTGTACTCCAAATGTGGACTAACCAGCGTTCTATACAGCTGCATCATCAGACTCCAGCTTTTCTACTCAATACCCCGTCCTGTAAAGGCAAGCATACCACATGCCTTCTTCTCCACCTGTGTTGCCACCTTCAAGGATTCGTGGACTTGCACACCTAGGTCCCTCTGTGTTTCTATACTCCTGATGACTCTGCCATTTATTGTATAACTCCTCCCTACATTATTCCTTCCAAAATGCATCACTTCACATTCATCCGGATTAAACACCATCTGCCACCTCTCCGCCCAATTTTCCAGCCTATCTATATCCTGCTGTATTGCCCGACAATGCTCTTCGCTATCCGCAAGTCCAGCCATCTTTGTGTCATCCGCAAACTTGCTGATTACACCAGTTACACCTTCTTCCAAATCATTTATATATATCACAAATAGCAGAGGTCCCAGTACAGAGCCCTGCTGAACACCACTAGTCACAGACCTCCAGCCGGAAAAAGACCCTTCGACCACTACCCTCTGTCTCCTATGGCCAAGCCAGTTCTCCACCCATCTAGCCACTTCTCCTTGTATCCCATGAGCCTTAACCTTCTTAACCAACCTGCCATGTGGGACTTTGTCAAATACCTTACTGAAATCCATATAGACCAGATCCATGGCCCTTCCTTCATCAACCGTTTTTGTCACTTCCTCAAAAAACTCCAACAAATTTGTAAGGCACGACCTCCATCGTACAAAACCATGCTGTCTGTCGCTAATGAGATTTTTCCGTTCTAAATGCACATACATCCTGTCTCTAAGAATCCTCTCCAACAACTTCCCTACCACGGACGTCAAGCTCACCGGCCTATAATTTCCCGGGTTATCCCTGCTACCCTTCTTAAACAACGGGACCACATTCGCTATCCTCCAATCCTCAGGGACCTCACCCGTGTCCAAAGAAGCGACAAAGATTTCCATCAGAGGCCCAGCAATTTCATCTCTCGTCTCCCTGAGCAGTCGAGGATAGATGCCATCAGGCCCTGGGGCTTTGTCAGTTTTAATGTTCCCTAAAAAACCTAACACTTCCTCTCTTGTAATGGAGATTTTCTCTAACGGTTCAACACCTCCCTCCGAGACACTCCCGGTTAACACGCCCCTCTCCTTCGTGAATACTGATGCAAAGTATTCATTTAGGATCTCCCCTATTCCCTTGGGTTCTAAGCATAATTCCCCTCGTTTGTCCCGGAGAGGTCCGATTTTCTCCCTGGCAACTCTTTTGTTCCTAACGTATGAATAGAATGCCTTAGGATTCTCCTTAATCCTGCCTGTCAAGAACATCTCGTGACCTCTTTTTGCCCTTCTAACTCCCCGTTTGAGTTCTTTCCTACTCTCTGTATTCCTCCAGAGCTCCATCTGTTTTCTGTTGCCTGGACGTAACGTAAGCCTCCCTTTTCATTTTAATCAGATCCTCAATTTCCGTGGTTATCCACGGCTCTCGAATCCTACCGTTCCTATCTTTCCTTTTTACAGGCACATGCCTATCCTGCAGTCGTATCAATAGTTCCTTAAAAGACTCCCACATGCCAGACGCGGACTTACCCTCGAACATCCTCTCCCAATCAACATTCACCAATTCCTGCCTAATCCGGATATAGTTAGCCTTCCCCCAATTTAGCACCCTGCCCGTAGGACAGCACTCATCCTTGTCCATTACTATCCTAATGTTAATAGAGTTGTGGTCACTATTTGCCACATGTTCCCCTACCGAAATTTTGCCGACCTGACCGGGCTCATTTCCCAGAACTAGGTCCAGTATAGCCCCCTCTCTAGTCGGGCTATCTACATACTGTTCCAAAGAACCTTCCAGTACGCATTTTGCAAATTCCTCCCCGTCCGGACCCCCAGCTCTAAGCACTTTCCAGTCTGTGCCAGGGAAATTAAAGTACCCCACTACAACAATCCTATTTTTTTTGCACCTATCCAGAATCTCCTGACATATCCTTTCCTCCACTTCCCGTGGGCTGTTGGGTGGTCTGTAGTACACCCCCAGCATAGTGACTGCACCCTTCCTGTTTCTGAGTTCCACCCACAGCGACTCAGTACATGATCCCCCTAAGTTGTCTACCCTCTGCAACGCGGTAATATGCTCCTTAAATAATATCGCTACTCCCCCACCTTTTTTAGCCCCTCCTCTGTCTCGCCTAAAACACTTATACCCCGGAATATTCAGCTGCCAGTCCTGTCCTTCTTTTAACCAAGTTTCCGTCACCGCAACCACATCCAAATTCCGAATAAGCATTAAGGCCCTAAGATCGTCTGTTTTACCCGGTACGCTCCTCGCATTGACGCAGATGCACTCCAGACCTCCAGGCCCACTCAGGTCATCCTCCTCCAGAGTGCTCCTCTTCTTAGCGAGCCTTGCCCTGGTCCCCAGCTCAACCCCAGCCTCAGTATTTACTGACCTACTGTTTTGATCCCCACCCCCCTGCCACACTAGTTTAAATCCTGCCGAAACACTCTCGCAAAACTCCCAGCCAGGATATTTGCTCCTTTCCAGTTAAGGTGTAACCCATCCTTTCTGTACAGTTGCCATCCTGACTTGAAGATTTCCCAGTTATCTATGAATTTAAAACCCTCCCTCTTGGACCAGTCATTTAGCCACGCGTTCAACTGTAGAATCTCCCTGTTCCGAGCCTCACTTGCACTAGACACCGGGAGCAGTCCAGAGATTGCTACCCTGGAGGCCTTACTTTTTAGCCTAGCACCCAACTCCCTGAATTTCTCTCGAATGACCCGCCCTGCTCTTCCTACCTACATCATTTTCACCAATGTGTATAATCACATCCGTTTGACTACCTTCCTTTTTAAATATGCTTCCTACCCTCTCGGAGACATCCAGTACCCCGGCACCAGGGAGGCAGACTGCCATCGTGGATTCTCATTCACTCCCACAGAACCGCCTGTCCGTGCCTCTAACCATTGCGTGCCCCCACAACTATCGCTCTCCTAAACACCTTCTTTCCCTTCCGGACCCCTGAGCCTGTCTCCGTGGAGGCGATCTGGTCCTCGTGGCTTACCCCTGGAGGGTCATCCCCCTCCACAGAATCCAAAACAATATACCTATTTTGGAGGGGGACAACCACAGGGGATCCCTCCACAGACTGCTCACTCCCATCCCTTCTCCCATCGGTTGCCCATCCGTTTCTTTCATGGGAGACTGCCACTGGGGTACTTTCTGGCACATCACCCTTCTGACTCTTACCCCTCCTAACTGTGACACACGTGTCTTCCTTCCGAGATACTGGTGTCACTACCTGACTATAACTTTTATCTATTAATCTCTCATTTTCCCTAACTAAACTGAGTTCATCGAGCCTCAGCTCCAGCTCCCTTACACGATCCTTCAGGAGTTGCAGTTCCACGCATCTGGCACAGATATGGACTTCCGGGAGGCAAGTTGTCTCCAGGAACTCCCACATCCCACACCGAATGCAGTATACTGGCCTCCCACTCATACCAGCCATGTCCTTTTTAGTTTTTGGGAGATAAAACAAAAAAGGGGGTGTAACAGAAGAAAAACAAACAACCTTCCTTGCCTTCGCCGAAGCCCTGTGAGCCAAAGCCCTTACAGCTCACACTCTGCTCCCTGCTCACTCCACTGCCCGCTCCAGACGCTGCCCGCTCAAAAGTGCGGCCTGCTTTTCAACCCTCCAAAAAAACCTCCCCAGGCTGCTCCTGGGCCTACTTCCTGTTTTGAAAAAAAACCTCCTTTTTAAATTAGCCCTTTTTAAACCTTCCCCAGGCTGTTCCTGGGCCTACTTCCTGTTTTGAAAAAAAACCTCCTTTTTAAATTAGCCCTTTTTAAACCTTCCCCAGGCTGCTCCTGGCCTACTTCCTGTTTTGAAAAAAAACCACCTTTTTAAATTAGCCCTTTTTAAACCTTCCCCAGGCTGCTCCTGGGCCTACTTCCTGTTTTGAAAAAAACCTCCGATTTGTAAGCTAAATTTAACTGAAAAATAAATAAAATGCAGACACAATCTCCTTTACCCTCAGCCTGCTCCTGTGGAACAATGAGGACATTGTTTTAAAGGAGGACAACAGCGGCTGATGCATCAATAAACATTTAGGAAGGTGGTAGGAGAACTGAAAATTATTGCTAAATTCATGTCCAATGTGGATTTAATAAAAGAGGCTTAGAATGCCAAAACACGTTTCTTATTACAATGTGATATCTCTCATCGAGTATGTGTCAATTGAGATATTGTGAGTAACACTGGCATTGAATATTCGGAAGATGCAAATAGTTTGAGGAGGGTGAAGAGGAGATTTCCTGAAAAATACCGGGAGGAATCTCAGCTAAGTGAGGGAGACGAGATAATCATAGAAACCCTACATTGCAGAAAGAGGCCATTTCGCCCATCGAGTCTGCACCGATCACAATCCCACCCAGGCCCTACCCCCATACATACATTTACCCGCTAATCCCTCCAACGTACGCATCGCAGGACACTAAGAGGCAATTTTAGCATGGCCAATCAACCTAACCCACACATGTGCGGACTGTGGGAGGAAGCCGGAGCACCCGGAGGAAGCCCACGTAGACACGAGGGGAATGTGCAAACTCTACACAGACAGTGACCCAAGCCGGGAATTGAACCCAGGACTCTGGAGCTGTGAAGCAGCATGGCTAACCACTGTGCTACCGTGCCGCAGATAAGATGGGTGCTTCTCTCTCCTCACATCAGAGGAAACAAATCAGGTCATGTAAGTGAGTCTGAGAGAGAGGGGGGGGGGGGGAAAGAAAGAGAGAGAGAGACAGGCAGACAGACAGACAGAGACAGAGACACAGACACAGGGAGAGACAGACACACTGGTCCTCCATAGACATCCATATGTCTGTAACTTCCTTTAAATCCTATAACTTATCTGCATTGCTCCAAAACTGGCCTCTTGAGCATGCATGAGAATCATCCATTCAACATTGCAGAAATGTCAGTAGCTGCTTAGGCCTAACTCTGTTTTTTTTTCCTAACGCTCTCTGCCACCCGATACCCCTTTAAGATGCTTCTTAACACTTATTGGTCTGGCCGGATATTGGTCCTCCTTCCTATCAGAGATTCGCAGGACCACACAACTTTTAAGACACGGAATGAGTTTATTCTTATTATGCGTGTTCAGGCCTCTGAATGAAAAATGCACCCAGTGTCATTAGCCCACCTTCTGCTCAGATCCCGCAATATCTTTCCTTTTCAGATAACGAATGAAATTGCTCTAGTGAGGCTGAATCCACTATTTCAGAAGCCTATCATTGATCAAATGTAAGTGATGTTCTGCCGAAAGCTTCGATGATTCACCTGGAGGAATGGATATATTGGTCACTGAGATCTTACTGGACGTCCTTTAGGTCTCGGTTGTAATGGACGGATCGTGTGATATCAAGAAATGCAACGGCAGCAGCCGTATCAGAAGAAGGACAAAATGGTTTACCTCACGATTGTTGATATTGGACATCCCTCGAATGTCTACCTGAATCTGCAGTGTCCATAGTGACTTAAACACTAGACTCAACAGTAGGCCATTGCACACTTTGAGCCTGCTCCGCCATTCTTTATAATCATGGCTGATCTTCAAATTCAATATCCTAATTCCCCAATTCCCCCATATCCCTTGATCCCTTTAGCTCCAAGTACTAAATCTAGTTTATTCTTTAAATGAGATAGCGACTAGTCCAAGACTGAGTGCAGCTTCTCTTTCGGTAAAATAAACATCGGTCAGAATAGTGCAGTGTTCATTCTAGAGCCCTGCCTCCACATTCAATCTGGGATGTTAGAGACTGGGAATACTTTCCCTTATTTATAAAAAAGCTGTGATGTGGAGATGCCGGTGTTGAACTAGAGTGGGCATGGTAAGAAGTTTCACAACAGCTGGTTAAAGTCCAACAGGTCTATTTGGAATCACAAGCTTTCGGAGCGCTGCTCCTTCATCAGGAGCGCTGCTCTTTCATGAGGTGAGTCACCTGATGACGGAGCAGCGCTCCGAAAGCTCGTGATTCCAAATAAACCTGTTAGATTTTACTCTGCTTTGTGGATTTTCTTTTGCTATCAAGAATTACCATCGGTGTTTATGAATACAAAACACGTGTATTCTGATAAAGATCCAGTTGGTTTAATAATGTGCTTTGGGGAATGATATCTGCTGTGTTTTTCCAGTCTAATCGACATCTGATTCTGTTCATGCTGCAATGGGGTTACATTTTAACCGCACCTCGACTATCATTCGGTTTGTTTTGTCACGATAATAGCAGGGAGAGAGCAGACGCCAGAACAAGTCAAGGTTTCATTGGCATGTTCTACCTGCAATTCAATCGCACGCTGAATCTGACTCGTGAGCAATGTGTCAGGGTCATTCGTCGTCACCATCCCTGTTATGTCCAGTCCCACTGGCATTGCAGATCCAGCAGAGCTGACAGCTGTCTGGCACACATTCTGGATGCATTCTGGTGGGAAATCCCCAATAGTGACTCCAAAAATTATGATTTCTCACGGCATTCGTGCAAAGACAGGGAAGGACATCTTCTGCTGACTCCCACCTACCACCCTCCATCAGCTGAAAAATCTCTGCTACTCAAAGCTACAGGATAGTTGAGGGAATCATTAGCTTCAGATTTCTACCTTTCTCTTTGGTCCATGTCATTTCCTCAACCACCATGGGAGTCACATCATCTTTTGCATGGAAGTTCAAACGTGCATCAGCGTCCTCTGAACAGAAAGGTCTAATCTACTGGGAACTAAGTGTCAGATTATAATACATTTTTCCAATTCGATATGGGTAACAGATTTCTTAGTCTCAGTCGAATTTACGTCTCCATATTGTGAACTTAAAATCTGAGGCAATTGCCTGCAACATTTTATACCTGGCACCAACCTCTCACTGAGAAAATCTAAGCCTTTATTTGCGATTGATCAATTGTGAGGCTGTGGCGTCGTGGTATTGTCGCCAGATTAATAATCCAGAGAGCCGGAGTAATTTTCTGGGACTCGAGGTTCGAATCCCACTATGGCACCTGGAGAAATTTCAATTCAATAAAAATATGCAATTGAAAGTCTGCTGATGACCATGAAACCATTATCGATTTTCATAAAAACCCATCTGGTTCACTGATGCCCGACAGGGAACGAAATCTACCATCATTACCTGCCTTGGCTACACGTGACTCCAGAACCACAGCAATTTGGTTGACTCTAAAATACTGTCAGGCATGGACAATGAATGCTGGCTCAGCCAGAACGCATGGAAGAATAAAAATAAAATAAACCACCGTCAGTTATTAAGCGGCATGCGGCAAGCTGATTGGGCGGCTCGCCTTTCAATCACAATGGTGGGTGGGCGTCTGTTAGTCAGGGCGAACGTCGGCTCGGAGCATCTTCATGAGGAAAACCATGTTTAAATTGAGGGGGTTTATTTATTGTTGTCACTGACTATAATGTATAAATGTTATCTTGTTCCGATTTTGGAGTCAATCTTCCCCTCACACGGTGTTTTGAGGCCATTATGAGGGGCGCCGCCATCACCGAGAAGTGATGGACACAAAATGGCGGCGGTTGGGGTTGTCCCCCGGCCGCTCGGCAAGGCCGCCAATACTTAAAAAAATTAGAGAAAAAAAATAGATTGCGGATGTGGTTCCTATTTTCAAGGAGTGGAATAGGGATAGCCCAGGAAAATACCGACCGGTGAGTCTAACCTCAGTGGTTGGTAAGCTGATGGAGAAGATCCTGAGGAACAGGACTTATGAGCATTTAGAGAGGCTTAGTATGCTCAAGAATACTCAGCATGGCTTTGTCAAAGGCAGATCCTGCCTGACGAGCCTGGTAGAGTTCCTCGAAAATGTGACTAAACACATTGACGAAGGGAAAGCGGTAGATGTGGCTGATCTGGATTTTAGCAAGGCGTTCAATTAGGTCCCCCATTCAAGGCTTCTAGGAAAAGTGAGAGGGCATGGGATCCAACGGGCCGCTGCCCTGTGGATCCAGAACTGGCTTGCCCAAAGGAGGCAGAGAGTGGGTATAGATGGGTCTTTTTCTAAATGGAGGTCGGTCACCAGTGGTGTGCCCAGGGATCTGTTCTGGGACCCTTGCTGTTTGTCATTTTCATAAATGACCTGGATGAGGAAGTGGAGGGATGGGTTGGTAAGTTTGCCGACGACACGAAGGTTGGTGTGGTTGTGGATAGTCTGGAGGGATGTCAGAAGTCACAGAGGGACATAGATAGGATGCAAGACTGGGCGGAGAAGTGGCAGATGGACTTCAACCCAGATAAATGCGTAGTGTTCCATTTTGGCAGGTCAAATGGGATGAAGGAGTACAATATTAAGGGAAAGACTCTTAGTGCTGTAGAGGATCAGAAGGACCTTGGGGTCCGTGTCCATAGGACTCTAAAATCGGTCCCGCAGTTGGAGGAGGTGGTTAAGAAGGCGTATGGTGTGCTGGCCTTTATCAATCGGGGGATTGAGTTTAGGAGTCCGGGGATAATGATGCAGCTATATAAGACCCTCGTCAGGCACCACTTGGAGTACTCTGCTCAGTTCTGGTCGCCTCATTACAGGAAGGATGTGGAAAAGATTGAAAAGGTGCAGAGGAGATTTACAAGGATGTTGACTGGATTGAGTGGCATGCCTTATGAGGATAGGCTGAGGGAGCTCGGTCTTTTCTCCTTGGAGAGACGTAGGATGAGAGGAGACGTAATAGAGGTATATAAGATGAGAGGCATAGATCGGGTGGATTCTCAGAGGCTTTTTCCCAGGGTGGAAATGACTGCTATGAGAGGACACAGGTTTAAGGTGCTCGGGGGTAGGTACAGGGGAAATGTTAGGGGGAGGTTTTTCACACAGAGGGTGGTGGGCGAGTGGAATCGGCTGCCGTCAGTGGTGGTGGAGGCAAACTCAATAGGGTCTTTGAAGAGACTCCTGGATGAGTACATGGGACTTAATAGGATGGAGGGTTATAGGTAGGCCTAAATGGTAGGGATATGTTCGGCACAACTTCTGGGGCAGAAGGGCCTGTTTTGTGCTGTAGTTTTTTCTATGTTTCTATAAACAAATCGTTACATATGCAAAATCGATGAACCCAAACGTTTTGAAACAAAATTAAATATCCTGCACAACTGAAACAAGAGACAGGGAAAAAGGGATAGATGGAATAGTTAGATAGATGAAGGAGAGTGAGAGAGAAAGGGTTAGGCAGACACGTGGTGAGACAGACAATGACAGGGACAGGAACAGAGACAGATTCAGGAATGAAAAAATGAAATGGAGGGATCTATCCGCTAAACATAGCGAATGAAATTCTTATCCCCCTCCACCCCCCCCCCCCCCACCCCGGCAAAAACACCCCCTCCCCTCCATCCAGCCCCCGATCCCCTGCCCCCGCGTACATATGCTCATATCGTATTGTATTGCAGCTAAAATTATAGACTCCCACAAACATCAATTGCAGACTGACCGGCGAATCACTTTCAACGACATTGGTCGGTGGACGAATGTTGCTACAGGGAGGGAGCAATATTCCCTCGAGGGAAAGCGCTCAAAATCTTCTTTGTACTAGGTTCAGGAAAGTTGGAACGTGGGATATTCGGTTATAACTCTGCTAACCAGGTACTGGTTAGTCGGCACTGTTTTGGGAGTTTCAGTGTATTAGCTTTCCAGAGATCCCGGCTGGTGCTCCCAGATGTGATTTAAAATCCATCGTGGTTGGTGTATTTAAATCCAATGAATATAACCCTCAACTGAAAGTTATTCTCAGTAATGCGGACCATGAACATATCTTTGGAGTCCAAAAAAACAACCTAGTTTATTAATGCATTTAATGGATTGACTCCTGTCCACTTTGCAAAGCAGGCTTTCATGCGATTCCGGACACTGGTCAACGTGGTTGACTCTCAAACTCTCTCTGAAATGGCCAAGCCAGTCTTTCAGATCAGGGTCATTGTTAGGCACCAAATGCTGGCTCCTTCAGCCACGCACACGTCCTATGAAATAATGAAAATGAAGTTGAAACACGCTGAAAATAATTCACAGGAAAACCAACTGAGGAGATTTACTGTTAACACAGTGAGATATTGCGATCTGGACTTTCTGACTGCAAGGATACGGGAAGATATCCAATAGTATATTTCTCAATGAGAATTCAACCAACAAATCACAGTGGCTGCAGTCACTTTTAGAAAGCATTCAGCTCGCTGTTGCATGGGGCAGGATGGGGAAAGATTTGCTCAAGCATATTCGGCTAAACTGGAAGTCTTCAGGTTCGGAGTGGGACACAATGTTTTCAGAAGATACCCTGGAGTTAGTTTCAGGAACATCGAGGTAATTACAAAAGGGGCCAAGGCTAAGATCAACGTGAACCCGAATGCTGCACATAGCTATTTCAGAGCCAAACCTGGAGAAGGTGTAAACGGAACTACGAAATCTTGAAAGGTTGGTACAATCAGTCCTGTGCAATTTGCAGAATGGGTTGTGCCCATTGTCCCTGTTCTTCGGCCTAAAAACTCAATCTGTCTGTGAGGTGACGATAACCTACAGTCAACTGGGTCTCCAAACACGATAAAAACACATGACCTAGATCAAAATGTGTAAACAAGTTAACAGGTCGCAAGACGTTCTCCACATTTGACATGATGATAAGTGATTACATGAGCTGTGGATGAAGAAAAAGTCATCAAGGAAGCGCGAACCCCAAGGAACGCCACAGAGTTAAAATCCTTATGGAGTTAATTTGTTATAACAGAAAATTTATTCTGAATGTAGCTTCCATGCTGCCCCCTTATATACACTAGTATGCAAATGCTTCCGATTTTCCTAGGGAGTGACGCAGAAAGAGGATATTTCTATAATAAATCGTCAATTACTCTCACTAATGCAATGGCTCATTCCGACTCTGAGAAAGACCTTATTTTAACTCGTGATTCTTCCCCGTCCGGGGTGCGTGCAGTGCTATCACATTGCTGGCAAGACGGGATGGAGAATCCCGTCATGTTTACCTCCCAGATCCTTCAGGATGCAGAGCGATGACACTTTCAAATTCAGAAGGGAGGTTTGGCGGCCACATTTGGTGTGGATAAGTTTCAGCAATACATCTACTGTTATTGATTTTTTTAATAGTTGCCCATCCCATACTGCCCTTCATCAAAGAGGGCAAATCAAATCCCCCAATCACCACCACTCGGATACAATGCTGCACATTGATATTGACTGACTATGAATAGATTCTGGAACACCTCCATGGAATCAGGGCAGCGAATGTGGACAGTTCGAGTCACACGCCTGACTCCTTTAGCAACACTCGAAGATGTTGTGATGGCACTGAACCTTTTGGAGACCTTGCTAGTGTCAGCAAAGCAGATTAAAGCCCCGACTCAAAAGCACCCAGCCTTATCCAAAATAAGGCACGCAATATTACACACTGAATTCCAGCTTGGAACCTCCGAAGAAATGAAACCCTAGCTCATTAAGGAAACCAAGCTTAGTGTTGAGAATGGGATCATTCGTTGGGGGTCCCAGGAAAATGTTGTAACCCGAGATCAAAGCCAAATATTAATGGAACAACTTAATGGCCGCCCGGGAGTATAAAAATGAAAATGCTGGCGGAGATTCGCCTGGTGGCCCAGTGTTGATTCTGAAATCGCAGACTTCTGGCAGCAAAATCAAAAGCTGCCACCTCAAGCGTCCCTAAATCCAAGGGAGGCGCCTGGCATTTGTGTGGTTGCATGTGGACTTTGCTCATCTGTTTGAGGCTTCTCTGCTTTTAATAATGATGGCAGCGCACTCCAAGTCGCAACAGGTGCATCGGATGGGCTCCACGACATCTCAGGTGATGAACTTGGGCAGGACAAACAAGGCAAGGAAACAGATAATGAAAGGCAGTGACTACCAAGGATCAGAGGGTCCTCGGTGTGCATGCACACAGGTCATTTAAGGTAGCAGGGCAGGTAGATGATGTGAATTAAACGGCATGTGGTAGCTTTTTATTTTTTAGCCGATGCACAGAGTTTAAGAGCAGGATTGTTATACTGGAACTGTATACAACCTTGGCGAGGCCATAGCTAGAGTATTGTATGCAGTTCTGGAATCCACATTATTGATGGGTGTGATAGCATTGGAAAGGGTTTAAAGGAAATTTACCCAGGTGTTGCGTTGTCTGAGGAGTTTTCGTCATGAGAGAGTGAGATTTGGTAGAATGGTATTGTTTCAGTTGAAGCAGAGGGTTGCATGGTTGAGATGTAAATAATTATGAGTGACATGGACTGATTAGACAGGAAGGAACCTTTCCCCTTGGTGGAGTGAATACATGACCTGGGGCAATGGATTTCAGGTAAGGGACAGGAGGATTGGAACGGACGTGAGGAAAGTCCATTGCACATAGCAGGAGCTGGGACTCAGTACTCGCTGTGGTGGTGGCGCAATACCTCGCTACTTTTAAGAAGTATTGATATGTAGCCTTGAAATGCCATTGCTTATAAAGCTGTGAGCCAAGTGCTGGCGAATGGGTTCAGAATAGTTGGGAGGTTGTTTTTGACCAGCCTAGCAGAGATGGGCCGAAGGGCATTTCCTGTGCTGTAGACCTCTCTGACTCAATTACATTGATTTGATATCAAACGGAAAAGAGAAAGTAATTTAGAAAACAAAAATGGAGTGGGAAAGGAGCAAGAGTAATTGGGCAATTAGGAGAAATCAAGACGAGAGAACTTTAAGAAGCATAAGCACTGAGAAAGGGAGTTTGTAAGAGAGGGGATGATGCGAGGGAATCCAAAGCAGCGTCCGGTTTACAAATGAAAATCGGCGTTTTAAGGAAAGCTTTTGAAATGTCCAACATCCTATAGATAAATTAAAATCAGAATATTCTAGTTTCTAAATTAATCCCAAAAGTTTATCTGTTTTGCTACAATCCCGAATGAGATCTACAGTGAGAGAAAGCAGCTTGTTTCTTCACCAACCTGTGAGTAACTATCGCCGTCCATCATCGCGGAAGGGAAGAGAAAGGGCTTGGGATGCTGTAAGTACCACACAGCAAACTCTCTTCACTGGAAAGACTAATCTCCGTCGAACTCAGTCCTCGGGGGGTGGGCGTAATTTTTCTTTACAACCTCACACGTATTCACAATAAATGCGGAGGTTTTACAACTATGGATAATATCAATAAAAAGAAACATATATATGTATTATATTAGCTTGTGTCATTTCCAAAGTCTGCGAGCACCAGTTCCAGAGGATTGTTTGTCTGGATAACTTTCTGTCTGGAATCAGCAACTCCAAAATCCTAGAAACGAATGATGAGGCATGGGACTGATGCACACAGGCCGCTTGACAGGCGGTCAGAGATTCATAGAAACCCTACAGTGCAGAAGGAGGCCATTCGGCCCATCGAGTCTGCACCGACCACAATCCCACCCCACATATTTTACCCGCTAATCCCTCTAACCAACACATCCCAGGACTCTAAGGGGCAATTTTTAACCTGGCCAATCAACCTAACCCGCACATCTTTGGACTGTGGGAGGTAACCGGAGCACCCGGAGGAAACCCACGCAGACACGAGGAGAATGTGCAAACTCCACACAGACAGTGACCCGAGCCGGGAATCGAACCCGGGACCCTGGAGCTGTGAAGCAGCAGCGCTAACCACTGTGCTACCGTGCCGCCAGATTGTTCAAATCAGCAGGATTTAAGGAGTTCACAGAGTGTTCACCACCTTTTGTCAGAACCGTGAATTGGTGGAGATCTTTCTGGTTTGTGTGAAATCAGCTCAACTGAGCTGTGGTTTGGAAAAGAAACAAATGGGATTTGTGGGCTTTTTCACACAGCCAGGGGTTGAGTCTGGAATGTACTGTCTGGAAATATGTTGGAGGTTGTTTCAATCGAGGCATTCAAAGGAGCATTAGATGTTGATATGAGGAGAAACAACATGCAGGGGTTGCGGGGAAAGGCAGGGGAATGACACAAAGTTCTGGTGCTCATTTCGAGAGTCGGTGCACCGAATGGTCTCCTTCTGCAAGGTAACAATTCTGTGATTCTGCGATTTAGTTATCCATCCTTACCTGAAAGCTGTTACCACTCAAACCAGTTTCCAACAGAACTATTGTCAAACTAAAGTAAACTGGAGCACCTTCTCAGTACTGATTACATTGGCATGGATGGTGATGATCTGTCACTGGGGCTTTATTGGAATCTGCAGTGATAAGTATGTGCACAACATGGTCACTTCTGGTCAACTAGGTACTTGTATTTGTCTGAAAAAATTAGAATCTTGATGCCACTAATCCCACCTCAAAATCCATTTCTTGCATTAACAATCTGATACAGACAGAAGCTGCCATCCTCCCGCTCTGACATGTGCCAATGCGAAACATTGTTCCTGGAGATGGAAATTCTGTCTAAATATTCCACATCCTCCTCCTGTCAAACCTGAGCTGGAATTCTGCTGTGGCAAACAAAGAATAAAAACGGGGTAAAGGTGGAAGAGAAATGTCACAGTGTGAAGTTATTGATATCAATGTTGAGTTCACAAGGATGTAACCGACTGAATCGGAAGGTGAGATGCTGTTCTTCCAGTTTGCGTTGGGTTTCACGGGGACATTGCAACAGCCGAAGGACAGTCATGTGGACGTGAGAGCAAAGTGCTGATTTGCAATGACAGCAACGGAAGGGTCACGGCTATGCTTGCCGACTGAGCAAACGTCTGCCACAATGTGGGCACCTAATTTGTGTTTAGTCTCCTCCATGTGAGACCACTCTGTGAGCAGCGAATATTGTTGCATCAAAGAGATCCATCCTGCCACAACCCTACAAACAATGCTCACACCCTCCCCTGCCTCCGCCACAGGACTATCAGTTTAAGGAGTGGTTTACAACAACCTTCTCAAGGACAGGGAGGGTTGAAAATAAGTGTCGGCCTTACGATTGAAGCTCACACACAATATTGAAAATTGGTCCAAAACACAGGGAATGTTCTACTGGCATCATGATGCAGGGTGAGTAATCCAAAGTGACCCGACCTCATCATCTCCATACTGACAGATACAAGAAGGTCACTCGCTGCTTCAGTGAGGTGAATATCAGTGTTTGCCACTTAAAGTGCAAGCGGAGAGGATAATTAATTGATGAAGGAAATGCTGTTTCAAACAGGATCAGGTAAATTCTTAATCATGCACTCTTATATTTTTACTCAGATGCATGGAAACCATCACAGTGCGGGACAGTTTTGAATAAGACATCTCACTCCAGTTGCATTGCAGGCTCTGGAGTTTTAACTCTTCTATCTCGGAAGGTTTCAGCCTCCCAATTCGACAAGTTGTCCATATTTGAACAGTTCTTGCCTTAAAGCTGTCAATAACATTTGATCAAACTTTCGCCACTCTACAGCGGTACATATATGGTAAGGGAGGTGGTGTAGCTCTGATATTTACGGGTGATATCAGGGCAGTAGTGAGAGATTGCATCGGTTCTATTGAAAAAAAAGGTTGAATCCATTTGGTGGAAATTAGAAAGAGTAAGGAGAAAAAGTCACTGATAGGCATAGTCCATAGGCCACCAAATAATGACATCATGGTGGGGCGAGAAATAAAAAAAAGAAATAACTGATGAATGTAAAAATGGTACAGCAATTATCCTGGGGGATTTTAATCTACACATCAATTGGTCAAACCAGGTCGGTCAAGACAGCCTTGAGGAGGAGTCCATAGAATGTATCTGCGGTAGCTTCCTTGAACAGTATGCAATCGAACCAACAAGGGAGCAAGCTATCCTGGATGTGGCCCTGTGTAATGAGACAGAAATAATTAATGATCTTGCAGTTAGGGATCCTCTTGGAAGAAGCGATCACAGTATGGTTGAATTTAAAATATAGATGGAGCGTGAGAAGGTAAAATCCAATACCAGTTTCTTGTGCTAACACAAAGGAGACTACAACGGGATGAGGGAGGAGTTGGCTGAGGCAGAATGGGAGCAAAGACTTTAGGTGTGACAATTGAGGAACAGTGGAGGACTTTCAAAGCGATCTTTCACAGTGCTCAGCAAACGTATATACCAGTGATAAGGAAGGGCTGTAGCAAAAGAGAAAATCAGCCATGGATATCTAAGGAAATAAAGGAGGGTATCAAATTGAAAAAAAAAATGCCTACAAAGTGTCAAAGATTAGTGGGAACCTGGAAGATTGGGAAATCTTTAAAGGTCACCAGAAAGCCACGAAAAAAGCTATAAAGAAAAGTAAGATGGATTATGAGAGTAAATTAGCTCGGAATATAACAGCAGATAGCAAACGTTTCTATGAATGTATAAAACGAAAAAGAGGAGCTAAAGTAAACATTGGTCCTTTACAGGATGAGAAGGGGGATGTCATAACTGGAAATGAGAAAATGGCTGAGGCATTGAACGGGTATTTTGTGTCGGTCTTCACAGTAGAAGACACAAATAACATGCCAAAAATTGATGAAAAGATGGCTACGGCAGGTGAGAACCTAGAAACTATCATTATCACGAAAGAGGCAGTGTTGGGCAAGTTAATGGGGCTACAGGTAGACAAGTCTCCTGGCCCTGATGGAATGCATCCCAGGGTACTAAAAGAGATGGCAGGAGAAATAGCAAATGCACGAGTGGTAATTTACCAAAATTCGCTGGTCTCTGGGGTGGGTCCCGCAGATTGGAAAACAGTAGGCGGACAAAAGGCAGGTCACGATAGGCCGGTTAGCTTAACTTCTGTAGTAGGGCAAATGCTTGAATCTATCATCAAGGAAGAAATAGCGAGACTTCTGCATATAAGTTGCCCCATTGGTAAGTCGCACCTTGGGTTCATGAAGGGAAGGACATGTTTGACTAATTTGGTGGAATTCTTTGAGAACATTACATGTGCAGTGGACAATGGACAATGGAGAACTGTGGATGTGGTGTATCTGGATTTCCAGAAGGCATTTAACAAGGTGCTGCAGCAAAGACTGCTGCATAAGATAAAGCTGCACAGTGTTACGGGTAATGTATTAGCATGGTTAGAGGATTGGTTAACGAACAGAAAGCAAAGAGTGGGGGAAAATTGATGTTTTTCTAGTTGGCGATCAGTGACTAGTGGTGTGCCTCAGGGATCATTGTTGGGACCGCAATTGGTTACGATTTACATAGATGATTTGGAGTTGGGGACCGCGTGTAGTGTGTCAAAATTCGCAGATGACACTAAGATGGGTGGCAGAGCAAAGTGTGCAGAGGACGCTGAAAGTCTGCAAAGGGATAAGTGAGTGGGCAGATGGAGTACAATGTTGGTAAATGTGGGGTCATCCATTTTGGTACGAATAACGTCAAAATGGACTATTATTTAAATGGTAAAAAATTGCAGCATGCTGCTGTGCAGAGGGACCTGGGTGTCCTTGTGCAGGAATCTCAAGGAGTTGGTTTACAGGTGCAGCAGGTGATTAAGAAGGCAAATGGAATTTTGTCCTCATTGCTGGAGGGATGGAGTTTAAAAGCAGAAAGGTTATGTTGCAGCTGTATAAGGTGCTGGTGAGGCCACACCTGGAGTTCTGTGTTCAGTTTTGGTCTCCTTACTTGAGGAAGGATATACTGGCACTGGAAGTTGTGCAGAGGAGATTCACTAGGTTGATTCCAGAGTTGAGAGGGTTGGCTTATGAGGAGAGAGTGAGTCGACTGGGGCTACACTCATTGGAATTCAGAAGAATGACGGGAGATCTTACATCAACATATAAGATTCTGAAGGGAATAGTTAAGATAGAAGCAGGGAAGTTGTTTCCACTGGCGGGTGCAGCTCGAACTAGGGGGCATAGCCTCAAAATAAGGGGAAGCAGATTTAGGACTGAGTTGAGGAGGGGTCTCTTCACACAAAGAGTTGTGAATCTGCGGAATTTGCTGCGCAGTGAAGCAGTTGAGGCTACCTCATTGAACGTATTTAAGGCAAGGATAGATAAATTGTTGAACAGTAAATGAATTAAGGGTTATGTTGAACGGGCGGGTAAGTTAAGCTGAGTCCACAAAACGATCAACCATGTTCTTATTGAATGACGGAGCAGGCTCGACGGGCCAGATGGCCTACTCCTGCTCCTAGTTCTTCTGTTCTTGTGTTCTTATATAGCGGAGCAGTCACCTCGATTTCAGCTGTGCCCATTGCCTTCTTTCATCTGCTTTCAATCCATCAACGGCGCTCTGCACAAATTAATAACTCGCTTCGCGAACAATTGACACAAATACTGCACCTTTCAGGAATCATCAGGAAAATTCCAGAGAGACAGGTAGCTGCTGGCGAGACCAAACATAATAGCTGCTATAAATGTCCTTTCAAAATGTGGCAGGACGGTCTCCGGTGTGTTGCTGATTACAGTGAAACTCGCCTGGGAAGAAAAACAAAATTCCTAAAGGAGGGACTGTCCTTCATTGAGCAGCTACTGAGAGGATAATTCCAATTGCATTGGGATCTTGATCAGCTGGGCCAGTGGGCTCACGAATGGCAGATGGAGTTTAATTTAGACAAATGCAAGGCGATGCATTTTGATAGATTGAACCAGGGCAGGACTTACTCAGTTAATGATAGGGCGTTGTGGAGAGTTACAGAACAAAGAGATCTAGGGGTACATGTTCATAGCTCCTTGAAAGTGGAGTCACAGGTGGACAGAGTGGTGAAGAAGGCATTCGGCATGCTTGGTTTCATCGGTCAGAACATTGAATACAGGAGTTGGAATGTCTTGTTGAAGTTGTACAAGACATTGGTAAGGCCACACTTGGAATACTGTGTGCAACTCTAGTCACCCTATTATAGAAAGGATCTTATTAAACTAGAAAGAGTGCAGAAAATATTTACTTGGATGACAGCGGGACTTGGTGGATTGAGTTATAAGGAGAGGTTGGATAGACTGGGACTTCTTTCTCTGGAGTGTAGGAGGCTGAGGGGTGACCTTGTAGAGGTCTATAAAATAATGATGGGCACAGATCAGCTAGATAGCCAATATCTTTTCCCAAAGCTAGGGGAGTCTAAAACTAGAGGGCATAGTTTTAATGTGAGAGGGGAGAAATACAAAAGTGTCCAGAGGGGCAACTTTTTCACACAGAGGGTGATGAGTGTCTGGAACAAGCTGCCAGAGGTAGTGGTAGAGGCGGGTACAATTTTGTCTTTTAAAAAGCATTTAGATAGTTACATGAGTACGAGGGGTATTGAGGGATATGGGCCAAATGCGGACAATTGGGATTTGCTTAGGAGTTTTTAAAAAAGGGTGGCATGGACAAGTTGGGCCGAAGGGCCTGTTTCGATGCTGTAAACCTCTATGACTCTATGATGACTGCGGCTGCAAAGACAGGATTTTCTCCGACAACTTTTGCTCATTCCAAATCATTGGGAGAATGTTGTCACAAAACCTGCTTACAGACAGGAAGCACAAGGTAAATACAACTGAGTTCACCTGATATATTGATCATTGCGACAAAGAAAAACGCAGCTGTTGCTGAGCAGGTTTATGAAGATGGAAACATTCAGAACACTCTGGAGAAAAACAATCCTTACAGCATGCTGAAAAGCTGAAGATTTGAATTTACACATCCAGGAGGTCCGAAATTACCAAAACTGTGCGATCCGTCAGCAAACAAGTAGAATTATCCACTTCGTGCTGCACTGAATATGAAAATCTGCTGCTTGTCTTAAGAACTGCAGTTGTCGGTGGCCAGTTACCTCAGGTGATTAGAGTGTGGTCATAATGAGAGTAGACATCTCCATGTACACTGTCCCTACCAAACATCCCCAATACTGGTACAGCACGGGGTTACATAGAGGGTAAAGCTCGCTCTACAATGTCCAATTAATCACTCATAGGACAGGTACAGAACGGCGTTGGATACGGCGTAAATCTCCCTCGACACTGTCCTCATCAATCATTCCCAGGGCAGGTACAGCACGGGGTTATACAGAATAAAGCTCTGGATCTTAGATGTGTAAGTCCTTTCTGGATATAGGATAAGAGATGCCATGATGAGAAAATCAGCCGACACAGCATTCCATATGAGTTACATTTGCTTATCAGACGCGATTAGACTTTCATCTTCAGTGTACCTGAAGAGTCCACCTGGAAATAATCCACCAGAGATCACAGATCTAACCCTAAAAGTATAAATGATGAAAACATTATTGGCCTTGCTTCCAATCTAAATTTACTCGTGGTGACACTAATCGACACTTACTACTTCAAGAGAACCGGCAATTGTTCCATACAACATTACTGGTCATTTCACCATGATGACAATACAGGTGGCAAAGTGTTGCTACCTTCTTCCCAGGGAAAGCACAACGGTAATGATCTCGACGATGCACATGAGTTTGGCCTCCTCGACTATGAACTCCCTGATTGAGGTAATATATTGAGGAGTGTCAGGGCTACTGAGATGCTGTGAAAATATATACCAAACCAGGAATCTATCTGTCACCTGTTAAAAAGGAGTCAAGCTTGGGAATGATCACCCCGTCAGGACCAGGCTTTTAAAAAAATAAAGCAACAGGTGTCATCGTCGAGTGTCATGCAACACTCCAATCCTAGAAAAGAGTTTGGGCTAACGTGTGAAGCATCCCTGTATGGCTTTGGGGTGGCAATAGCACATAGATAGCTCAGTGGAAAGGAACATCCAATTAAAAATGCCTCCAGGACCTTCGCCAGAGCAGAAAGAATGCATGCCCATATTGGTAAAGAAGGGTTGGCGGTAATATTTGGAGCAAAATAAAATCTATCAATACATTTATTGGTGGACATTTGTGATTGTCACCAATCACGAGCCGATATTGCGACTATTCAGAGAGGACAAAGCGGTGCGACCGGTAGCATCAGCCCGTGTTCAGCCGAGGGATATATTATTGTCCCACTACAACTATCAGTTGGAACACCGGCTGGGAGGCCACGTAGCAAACGCATAGGCCATGAGTTGCCTGCTTTCGCAGACACGCCACTGATGGTACCACAAGTAGAAGATACGGTAATGGCCATAAATTTTCTGGATGTCCGTCCTGTGGCTGCAGGTAACATAGAACTTTGGATGCAAAATCCTGGGTCCTCTCAAAAGTTAAACAGTTAGTGCTGATGGAGAAATGGAAAGACCAGTACAACCCCAATTCCACCCTTATCGGAGCTCACTGTACAAGATGGAATACTGCTCTGTGTGGCATGATTGGTTTCTCCGTGTCAGGACCGCTTTTCCATACTGGCTGAACTAAATCACAGGAGTGTCCAGAATGAAGATGCTGGCCAGGAGCTATGCCGAGTGGCTGGGAGTGGACACGGGCATTGTGGCGCTTGTGTGTTGTTGCCAACAATGCCAGCTGGGGCAAGTGTTGCCACCAGCAGCTCGCCTACACCCGTGCAAATGGTTTGGCCATGGACACTGCTCTGCATGGATCATGCAGCCCATTCACCGGTTCGATGTCTCTAGTCATATTGGCGACCGATCCCAAGTGAGTCGACGTCCATAGGGTGCACCCGGCGACCACAGCGGTAACTGGAGAGAAACTTCACACCTGTTCCAAGCATAGGATCCCGGAGGTGCTGATCTCTGACAACGGGACATCACTTTTCCAGCCAGGGCTTCACCAGGTTCATGAAGTTGAATGAGATTCAACAAATCAGAATGGCACCACACCATCCATTGTCGAACAGCCGAGTGGAGAGAGTGGTCCAGGCTTTAAAAGTTGCTGTAAAGAAAGCAGCCCGCAGCCCTAATAGACAACAAACTCTCCCAAATGTTACTTGATATCGGAGAAAACCCTCATACCATGATGGAAACAGTGCCTGCGGAATTAGTCATGGGCAGACGACTCCACCTTTGATCTTCCTGAAACATTTGGTAGAAGAATGGAAACGCAGCAAGAAGCTCAAAGCGGAGGCCATGGCAGCAGCAGCCATGGGAGGCAATTGGAGGCAGGTGAAAAAGTACTGGCTGAAAAATTACGCCAAGGGTCCCGCAGGGTACAGTTGTGTCTAAGGGGGTCCGGCATCCAATAAAATATGCGTGGGTGAGGCCATCCAGTAAAAATCGTCTGGACCAGGTGTAGGCCTCCAAAGACCAGTTCATGCCGAAGCCAACTATGGCCAGCCGGCCACCAGCCCGGACCGGGCTCTCCATCATTTGTATTTAGGTTTTTGCAGCCGGAAATGAACACGCACATGAAGCCGCGGCTCCTCCTTTGCCTCCTCAGGAATGGAGCGAACCAGCACTCTGGCACTCGCTTCATCAGAGAGGAGTGACTGTTCGATGTACGCCACCCATGTCAGACACTCTGTCGGCGGAACCAGACCGGCGCTGAAACATCACAAGGGATGCATGCGGGGCGTGAAACACTGAGGTTCTTTGGACTTAACGTGGGAGGGGTGTAACGACCTCAACGAGGCACATGAGGTTTGTCTCTTGGTGTCTCAGCTCCCTGATTGAGTTGATGATTGCCTGCTCAATCAGGGAGCCTTGCCTGTACATATGTTGTGGAGCGTCAGGGCTACTGACCATCTGGATTCTGACTTTGTACCTGAAACACTTTTAAGAGTGGAAGTAAGATTGTAAATAAAGGGAATCTGGTGAAGGGACAACGGCCTCCGTTAATTATTTCAGCAATCAGACCTGACCCGTGATCCTGAGCAATGTGAGGTTGCAATTTTGCAAAGTGATACTAGGTGATTCATATGCGCAGGTAAACCCAATAAAATATGCGTGGGTGAGGCCATCCAGTAAAAATAGTCTGGACCAGGTGTAGGCCTCCAATATCTGTTCCAGCAGAGAATCCGCCGAGGCCCTATCCCCTTTAGACTCACGTATTTACCCCGATATCTCTGTAATACACACACCTTGGAACAGACACTAAGGGACAATATAGAATGGCCAGTTCGCCTAACCTGCTCAGATTTGGACTCTGGGGGAAAGCTGCAGGAAACCCACACTTACAAATTCCCCACAGCCACCCAACCCCATATTCGAAACTGGGACCCTGATGCTGTCAGGTCGACAATATTAGGGATGAGGTCTCACCAATCACTGTATAATTAAGGCATCACATCCTTATTCGATGTTAAGTTCCTCTGATAATTAAACATATCTCTCCATCAGCCTTTTTACCCACTTTCTGAGCCTGTGTTCTAACGGCTTGCAACTCATGCACTGGAAGACCCAAATCCCTCTACAACTTGGGATTCAGCTGCTGTTCTTCGTCTAAGTAATATTCCCTTTTTGATTTTTCCTCCCAGAGAGAAGAACTTCACACTTTCCTACCTCACTCTCCACCTCCAGATTGTGCACACACACAACTCTTCTAGATCAAGATTCAATCTCCTCATGCCCCCCTCACGATATATTATCTTCCATACTTTTGTGTTAAATGCAAATCTAGACCTCCTATCTTCACTGTCCTCAATTCAAACATCCATATAAGATGGAAAAATGTAACGTGTCAGCACAGACCTCGGACAGAATGCTGGAATCAATCATGCGATTGAAAAACTGAATATTTCCATTATAATATAAGGACGAACAAGACACTTACGAAAAAAGGTAACAGAGGCAGCATCACTTTGTGATGCGGAAATTAGTATTGGGAAATGTCTTGTTGCTCACAGAGGCTGTAAGAATCAACGTGGACTAAAGGAGAATCACTCAACTATTGTACATAGTTCATAAATACATACCTTTAAAAACATGCCAGCTGTTTGCTCACAACACTGATGGTAATACACGAGCAGCGAGAGAGGATAAAGCATAAAAATCCGGATAACTGCTCTCCAATTAGGACGATAAAACTATTGTTTTGCCGCTGTGATCAAATAAAGGTTCCTTAAGTATTCAGAAGTTCGATATATGACCTATGTTTTAGATGATGAGGCCATGTGCATTGCACACAGTTGTGCTCACACTCACAAAGTGACTAAGGGAAATGTGAGGAGGGCAGATGGGATATTAAAAGTGTCAGGGAATGTGCAGGAAATGTCATATTGAGTACAAACTGGGACAATTGTAAGTCATACACTTTGTCAGAAGAACAGAAACACGGGCTGTTGTTTCAATGCAGAGGGACTACAGAAGATTGCAGTGGAGAAGAGCTTGTTTTTTTCATTCATGGATCAGGAAATGTCATCTTACATATACAGCAAAAAATGGAATGTTGACCTTTACTCAAATAGGACTGCAGCTCACATCTAGGGAACTCCTGCTACAACAGGCCAGTGCATTGGTGAGGCCGCATCCAGAGTTGTTGCGGACTATTTCTCATATTTATCCAGTAATAAACTTGCATTGCAGGCAGTTCATAGAATTTACTCGGCTGTTTCCAGGAATGACGGAGTTGTCGTCTGAGAATAAACTGAATAATTTGCGCCCATACCAATGGGAGTTTAGAGGAAAGAGAGCGAATCTTACAGAAACAGGTCATATTCTGACCTTTTCAATGTCATCGGATATTGTCATTCATGGGACAACCAAGAATTCCGGGAAACCGTTCCAAAATAACATGAGAAAACTTCAGATTCTGTGTGGATAAAAGTATGGAGTCCGAATGTCAGTTTACCAATGATGACGAATAACAAATGTTCTTCGAGGAAAGAACAGTAAGGGGGATAAACACACTCTGATGTGGTGCAGGCTGACCAGTGTGTGCTGAATTGGATATGGTGGCTGCGAGAATTCACCCCAAACAACGACAGATGTGCGTCATGTTGCTCATTGGAAAATGACCATCTTTGAGTGAATGCAGCTTCAACTTAGCACTCATGAGAAATGACGTGGAACTTTATTTCCAACTTACAAACAGAGCTAAAAATAGGTCAGAACAACAGGGACTTAACACAGGTGCCGTCATCTGTTTGTTCAAAATTTCAAAAAACACTGAATAATTATGTAATTTCTATACCCAGTGGACATTCCGCAGAGTATAAGTTAAAGACTTTCTGAAAACAATGCAAAGTTTATCTGAGGCAGATTTCCACCAGTATACAGAGAAATTGACCTCTATACGGAATACAATGCATCGTCCAATGCAATGGGTCAAGAAAATATTCTATACGGTCATTGCTGTCATTGGTGTTCCTGGTAAATCACAAATGCTTTAAAATTGTGTGAATCTATGTGTGAGTCTGTGCCTGCTTTTAATCTGTTCAATGTGCCATATGCTGTTTAATGTGTTATACACTGACCTGATGCTGACCATTGTGCAGATATCTGTGATATTTTCCCAATCGCTTGCATGATTTAATTCTGGTTCCTGCACGGAAAATCAATCTGTGGCCACAATTCCGACCAACTGTAAAGCGATTATTTCTTGAGTCCCACAGTGGGTACTGTTGAATTAGATATCAGAACACGGAAAGTTTCTGAGGGCAAGTTATAATACAGGTATCTGTGATTGTGTGTTAGATTGGCACTAACTGGAGGGGACACTGACCATGCAAAATTTGGGCTCTGAGTCACCGGGAAATTGTGCTGATTGTGACTATCAGAACATGTGATAATGGAACAGGAGTAGTGCATTCATACCTTCCCCACTATTCAATAAGATCACGAGTGACATGACTTTTTCTCAATTCGAATTTCCTCCCGTCTGGCACTAACACTTTAGTCGTTTATTGATCAAATAAATCTACTGAAATCTGCATTGAATATATTGAATGTCACAACAGCTGCGGCTTTCTGAGAAACAGACTCGACAGACAAATCACTTTCTGTGATTGATAGAAATAATCTCTAAACATCCCAAAACCAAGAGAGACCTCTTCTTTTGACTTGGGACCTCCATTTGTAGTCTCCATTCCAAGAGGAGTCACCCACTTGGTACCCATCATTTCAAGAGCCCTCAAGATCTCAAAAACATTAAAGTAAAATACCGCTGATGCTGAAAAACAGGGATTGAAACAGCAAATGTGGAAACATCTCAACCAGTCTGGCAGCGATGGCACATTATCACATTGTTTGTGGGAGTGTAATGAGATGAGTTTGCTCAGCACAACAGGAGACCTACCAGGGAGAAGAGAAAAGCAGATTCAAGAATGTGGTTTTCCACGACTTGTGGAAAGTGAGGAATGGAAGCGGGAACAAGAGCCATGCAAGGATCTATCAGGGAGAATATAGATCCAGATCCTGGTTCAGGGCCACTCGCTTACCTGGAAAGAGCAGGAAGAGGAATCCAGGGAAGTTTTGGGGAGTTTGTAATTAAAACAATTCCTGTCATCGCAGGAAAGTTCGAAGTTAAATGGTTGGTGATCGAGTTTACTTAGAGATGGGGCCAGAACAGATGGTGAGACTTCCGTGTTATTTGAAGTTTTATTAATCCTAATGAAACTAATTACAATAGGGAAGTCAATTCTTCATATTTCTAACATTATTAATGCAAGAAGTCAGGCTATTTATTTGGCAACATGTTTCAATGTTGATTAGGTTTATTAATATTTTTAGAATTTCTCAATATTTGTAAATGTTGTGGTTTATTAATGATGGTATGGTTTGTTGAATCAGTTGCTTTTATTAAAATAGAAAGGAATAATGGCATTGAAAATTGTATATTGCACAATTATGTTTACTATCAGCAGTGTTCAAGTGATCAGCTGCAATGAACAGTAAACAGCAGAAGCAGCACCTCTGGAATGGGCCATCATCATCTCAGGGATAATTCGGCCACAGTCAACGTTTATTCCCAGCAAAGGGAGAGGCAGAGAGAACAATTACAGAGCTCACTGTATACTGAAAAAGACAGGGATTAAGTTCAATAAGGAAACGTAAGAACAGATCGAGGATGTTAACATGACGAAGGACCAGATTAACTGTAGAAAGGAAAGAGAACTTACAAACAACTCAAATAAGAGAAGCAAAGAGAAAACAGGATAAAATAATGGCTTCTTGCTGTAAGAGAATATCACAGTTTTAGTTTGAATTACAGATAGTAAGAGGACAAACGGGGCGAATGGTGGTGGGGGGGGGGGGGGGGGGCGGGTGGTGTCTGATTTATGATTGGCGATATAGGTCATAGTTACCATCAAGTGAAGAGTTAACATTCACTTTTAAGAGGGGAGACTGCAAATCTCAAGTACCCAATACCAACCAAGCAATCCACCAATGGGACTCATGCATCCTCAGTTTAGATTCTTATCTGTAACTCTTCCCCTCCTCCATCATCCACCTCACTGTCAGTTCAAGAAGGCCGATCACCTTCTCAAAGGCAACATGGGCTTTCACACAAAGTGTTGGTCTTCTCAGAGGCGTGCCTCCGCCATGAAATAACATGTTAATAAGAGTTGCTGTGTCATTTCCATGTTCTGTTCCCTTCTCTGTCTACAGTTAATTTAATGGCGATTCTGGTCCTGCTCCGGGGGAAGTGTGGCCTCTCCAGCTGCACCACTCGCTACCTGGTCGCCATGGCAGCCGGGGATCTGATGGTTATTATCTTTGAGATCATACTGCGGCGGTTCTCTTTGTATTATTACCCACGGTGTTTCCTGGACTTGACCCCCGTGTGCAGCGTTGTCAGTGTCCTTCGCCGTGCAGCCATGGACTGTTCTGTCTGGTTCACCGTCATGTTCACCTTTGATCGATTTATCGCCATTGGTTCCCAGAAGCTGAAAGTTAAATATTGCACCGAGAAAACTGTGGCTGTGGTTCTTGCAACAACAACCATTCTACTCTGTCTAAAAAATGTGCCTCGTTACTTCCGATATGAACCCAGGAAAATAATCAACAATGTATCGTGGTACTGTAAAAGTAAGAGAATCTTTTACATTGATCCTAGGTGGCAGGGGTTCACTAACTTTTCAACAGCATTAACTCCAATGATCCCATTCGCAGTAATTCTGATCCTTAACGCTCTGATTTTCCGACGCATTTTAATGGCCAGCCGAGCTCGCAAGTCACTGAAGGGTCAGAGCAAGGGAGACAAACACAGTGACCCAGAGATGGAGAGTAGAAAGAAGTCTATTATTTTACTCTTTGCCATATCCAGCAACTTCATAATTCTGTGGTTATTCTATGTTTTGTATATGCTTGGTGTGCCAGAACTCTTTTTAGATGACAGTGGTTTTGATATCTTTGAGGACATCGCCTATATGCTGCAGAGTTTAAGCTGCTGCACAAACACCTTTATTTATGTGGCCACTCAGACCAAATTCAGAACAGAGTTAAAGAAAATGCTGAAATATCCGTTTGTATCGATTGCTCAGTACATTTATTGAAACAACAGTTTTAAAAAATCCATCGTGTAAGGGACAGGAACATGGTGGCCCTGTGAGCAGAGATATGACAGATATCCAGCTCAAGAAGAGCAAGATGAAACTGGGGAGGAGGTGACGTAAAGTGTCTGCAGGAATGAACTGCATTAGAGGGATGTGCGCGGCGCAGGGAGAGAGAGAGAGCGGAAGAACCAGAGCTCTACTTCTACAAGGAGGTCAGACAAGGCAAGGAGAAGCCGCGAAGGACAAGAGATGAACTTGACATAACCCAGAATAAAGAGATCAGAAACAACGTCTCTCCTGAATGTATTGATTTAAACAGTTCTTAAACTTGACAACTGCGGAAAGGGAGGTTGTTAATTTCTCATTTCAGGGTATCTCCTGGACCGAAGGGGATTTTTAGCTGTCAGCATGTTCCCGTTTCTGCGATTCTGTTCTGTGAAGAGGACAAGTGTGTGGCTTTCTACATGACAGTAATGTTGCAGAAACAGATAAAGGGAGAGAGGGAAAGATAAAGAAAAAGAATCAGGGAGAGAGATAGAAACGGCTGGATGTTGTCTGTTAGAGGCAGATGGAGCGGTGAAAGCCTCGAGTGAGGTGTGGGGGGCCTAAATGGGGGACAGGGTCTCCATTTAATTCTGAGGGTCCTGGGATTTCACTGTCCCAGCCTCACTCTGCCTCACTCTGTACCTCTGTATACTAATTGACCACATTTAAAACGCACTCCACACTGTTGATTGCATCTTGTGGGATCTTGCTCACCACCAGGGGCTTCACTTTAAAAAAGCCATCATGCTTTTCATGACGGATGTTTACCCTTTGAGGGACTGAAGGGATATATCCAGACTTGAGAAACTGCCCACTGATACAGAGGTGTGTGTGTGTGTGTGTGTGTGTGTGCTTGTCTGTTTTTCGGGCCGTGTGTCTTGGTGTGTTTTAATGTATGTGCGTGTGTCTGCGTGTGACAGTGTTTGTGTGTCTGTTTGTGTGCATGTGTCTATGTTTGTGCGTGCTGCACGTTGCTGTGTGTTTGTCTCAGTGTCAGTGTATGCATCACTGTGCGATTGTACTTGCGTGTGTTGGTGTGTGTGTGTGTGCGCACCTGTGTGTGCGTGTGAGCCCGCCTGTGTATGTGTCCCAGTATCTGTGTGTGTGCCTCAGTGTTGTGTCTCCATGTGTGTCTGTTTGTGTCTCAGTGCGTGTGTCTCAGTGTTTGTGTTTGTCTGTGTGCTTGTCTGTGTGCGTGTGTCTCTGTGAGTGCATCTCTATGCGTGTGACTGTGTGTGAGTGTGTGCGTTTTTCTAGGTGTGTGTTTTGTGTCTGTGTTCATGTGTTTGTGTGTGTGCATGCGTGTGTGTCTATGTCTCAGTTTATGTTTCTGTGTGTACAGCTTTATGTGTTCCGTGTGTTTGTGTGTATGTGTCTTCTTGTGTGTGCCTATATATATGTGTATGTATGTGTGTGAGCGTGAGTGTATGTGTGTTAGTTTGTCTCAGTGCGTTTGTGTGTGCATGCTTGTCTGCATGTGGGTGTGACGGGAGACAGACTGAGGTAAGACAGTGAGGGGCGACTTTGAGGCATCGCACAGTGCGGGAATAATGCGAAGGGAAAAAGAGTGAGGGAGGAGAGAGTGAGATGGAGAGATCAAGGCGGAATAGCGCAAGAGGAGGATAGAGCGACGGGTAAAGAGTGTAACGGGAAAAGAGTTGGGGAGAATGTGAGGGAAGAGAAAGTGAGGGGGAGAGTGAGTGAGTGGGAGAAGGGTTTTAGGGTGCGAAGGAACAGTGTGATGGGACAGAGTAAGAGGGGGAAGGAATAAAGGAGTTGAGGGAGTGAGATACTGGGTAAGGGACGAGCAGATGGGAGAGAGATTGTTGAGGTGAGAGGGGAGTTAACAGAAAGCAGAATATACGGGCCAGTTTGAATTTAATCTCAATTCATGAATTCTAACTTTCTATCTGAAGGAATTCACATCTGAGGAGTCCAGTTAAAAATCCCAGTGACTCTCTCACTGTGATGTTGCTGAAGATGCTGTATTTAGTAAGTGGAAATATTATATCTCACAATGAGAAAATTAAATTTAATGCAGATTTCTAGAGCAAGCAAATCCGAATTGAGTTAAGAAGAATACAACTGTACACAATGCTCCAGGTCTGGTCTGGCCAAGGTTCTGTGCAATTGCAGCAAGACATCTTTACTGCTTTACACAAATCCCCTTGCGATGAAGGCCAACGGACCATTAACCTTGCTAAATGATTGCAGTCCCTGCATGCTAGCTTTTAGAGTCCCATGAACAAGGACACCCAGAACTTTCTGGACATCATCTATTTCCAATTTTGCACCATTGCATAATTACCTTGTTTCTCTGTATTTTCTACCAAAATTGGAGAACTGGACACTTATTCCCGTTATATTCCATCTGCCCTGTCCTTGCCCATTTACACAGCCTGTCCAAATCCCGCTGAAGAGCCATCACAAGTGTGTGTGCGCGTGGATGGGTGGGTGTGTGTTTGTGTGGCTTCAAGGTGACTTAAACAAGTTGATTAAGTGGGCAAATACATAGGGAATGCAATGAAACGTAGATAAAATAGTATAATGTAATTAAATGTGAATTTATCCATTTTGCACGGAGAAACGGAATGGTATAGTATTCTTTAAATGGTGACATAATAAATTTTAGAAAATTCAGAAATCAAATTCACAACAAAGTGTTGGATTGGACATGTTCAATTATAAACCCAGGATTAAAGTTCAAACATACAATATGTTCTCACTCCTCATTAGTGTCCTCACAGTTACTTCCCTGCCTTCCTTAATATCATTAGCAAATTTATAAATGATAGATTTCGTTCCTTCATCCAACTTACAGATATAGGAACAGCAGCACAGATCATCGGTACGTATACCGTTAAAAAGTGGACAGAGAAAATCACAAGGAGCACCAATCAGAGCGAGAACAGGATAATAAAAGTACTGAATAACATAAAGTGCGTATTCGATCCGTGTATTCATCCATCTGGCTGTAGTGGCAATGTGAAGCCACACTGATAAACCCCTTTCCAATGTTGTAACATTCGAATCTATTGTTCTGAGATCCTGATCCATTGCAGTTTCATCCCAAACTATTATTCTCAGATTCTCATCCATTGCTGAACCGTTCCTAATTATTGCTCTCAGAATTGGATCAATTGTTGTCATCTTTCAAACTACAGTTCCAATCCCTCCCATAACTCTCACTTGAGCCACCGTTTCCTGTTGCTGCTGTTAACAGTTCATAACTTATCGAGGTGACTCCCTTATTAATGAAACAATGACGCCCTCCCGTGAGGCATAATTGTCATGAATCCATGAAGAATGAAATTAATTTCTGTCACTAAACAAACAGGTTACGTTAACCCGTTTTGATTTTTGGATTCCGGGGCTTCAAAAACAACAATGGTCAGTTGACTGTCCGTGACTAGTTTAACATTATTTAATATAGTTATTGATAACAAACAGTTTGGCTGAAGCAAATTATCTGCATTGCCGAGACAAATCGACAGTTGACAGCTGATCACTGATCCGAGAGGAGCACCGAGAGAGTGGCAAGGAATGCACTTTTTTTTCCTGCATTCTCCAGGCACATCATGTGTCACCACTTTGATATTTGACATCAAAACGGTATATTCCCTGAGACAGATTGGACAGCCAACCACATTCGGGATCAGCATATTTGAATCATCGACTCTACCCACCATCATGTGCCCCCCACCCCCCAACGTCCCCTCCCACTCCCCCCCCCTCCCCCCCGCCACCCACCCCCCTCCTCCCCCCCCCCCCAAGAAAAATTACCATCCACTTTCCCCTTGCCCTCTCGTATGTCGCCACTCAGGCTGATTCTCTAAGCCTGGTTTGTCGCAAACCTCAATCCAGACATCCATTCACAAAGGTCACCTAAAAATGGGGTGTGGGGTTTCGTTTGGAGGGGGGTCCGAGCGTTAGTGAGGTGATAGAGTGGAAGTAAGATGACAGAGACTGAAAGTGCATGGGCATTAACACAAACTAGCGGAAATGTTCGACGTAGAGGAATATGAGAGGGAGGATTAATTCCGGGGCCGAATGGCAAAACGTTGGAGTGTCAATTTGAGGTGAATTGAGACCAGGATCCTGAAGCAAGATAACTGATGAGAGTTCAAATAATTAACAAAAAAAGCAGAGTCAATTGCTTCGAGATACATTGAAGTGAAATTCAATGATATTCAATCCCACCAAGGCCCTATCCCTGTAACCCCATATGTTTACCCTGCGAGTCCCTCTGATATTAAGTGGCAATTGAGCATGGCCAATCATCCTAACTCGCACATCTTTGGTACGTGGGAGGAAACAGGCGCACCCGGAGGTAACCCACGCAGACATGGGGAGAATGTACAGACTCCATACAGACAGTCACCCGAAGCCGATATTGAACACGGGTCCCTGGCGCTGTGAGGCAGCAGTGTTATCCACTGTGCCACCGTGCCCCCCCTGTGAGACTGCAAATCCCAAACTTAACCGGGTGAATGGCTTCCCAAAAGGAAAACCAAATGTGAAACTTCGATTCTGCAAGGACAGAAATATTTTTTTGCAATGTATGATCTGGTACATGTAAGGAACTTAGGGGATGGTTCCGATGAGTCCATGGCATTTTTATGAAAGAAAAAAAACATGACCA
This sequence comes from Mustelus asterias, assembly GCF_964213995.1. Taxonomy (NCBI): domain Eukaryota; kingdom Metazoa; phylum Chordata; class Chondrichthyes; order Carcharhiniformes; family Triakidae; genus Mustelus; species Mustelus asterias. The sequence continues at coordinate 384,527 of NW_027590345.1, read as the reverse complement.
GATACTTACAAGGCAAATTTCAGGCAAAAGCGCTAAACAGAGAAATATCGAAACCAAAAGTAGGAGTTCGCCATTCGGCCCCTTGAGCCTGCTCCGCCATTCATTTCGATCATGGCTGATCATCAAATTCAATATCATGATCCCCTGCCCCCCCCCCCCCCACTCCCCCTCCGCCCTCCCTCCTCCCCCCCTCCCCACCTACCACCCCCCGCCATATCAATATACCTTGTCCCCTTCCGCCGCAAGAGCTGCATCTCATTTCTTCTTGAAATCAGACAAAGTTTTGGTCTCAATTACAATCGGTTGTACTGAACTCCACATGCTCACCACCTTCTGGGTGAAGAAAATTCTCCTCACCTTAGCTCTGAAAGGTTTAATCCGTATCCACAAACTATGACTCCTAGTTCTGGACTCCCCCCGCCATTACAGAGATTCTTTCGGAATCAACCCTGTCTAACGCTATTTGAATTTTATCAATTTCTCTGAGATCCCCTCTCACTCTTTTAAATTCAAGGGAATCTAATCCTCACCGGCTTAATCTCTCGTCATGTGGCACACCTGTCATAGAGCCATAGAGGTTTACAGAATCGAGACAGGCCCTTGGGCCCAAATTGTCCATGCCGCCATTTCTTAAACCCATGTAACTTCCTGAACGCTTTTTAAAAGACAAAGTTGTACCCGCCTCTACTACTAACTCGGGCAGCTTATTCCAGACACTCACCACCCTCTGTGTCAAAAAATGTCCATCTAGGCCCTTTTGCATCTCTCCCCTCTCACCTTAAACCAATGCCCTCTAGTTTTAGACTCCCCTACCTTTGGGAAAAGATATTGACTATCCAGCTGATCTATGCCCCTCATTATGTTATATACTTCTATTAGATCTCCTCCAAGCCTCCTACGCTCCAGAGAGAGAAGTCCCAGTCTATCCAGCCTTTTCTTATAACTGGAAACATCTAGTCCCGTCGCATCCTAGTGAGGCTTTTCTGCACTCTTTCCAGTTTAATAATATACTTTCTAGATTTGGGTGACCAGATCTGTACACAGTGTTCCAAGTGTGGCCTCACCAATGTCTTGTCCAACTTCAACAATTCGCCCCAACTCCTATATTCAGTGTTCTGACTAATGTATACTCTGTGACTCCGCTGCCGCACACACACTCACTCCCTCATTCCCACACACCGTAACACTCACACACCCACTACAGTATAAACTTACACTCTCCAACCGCCCCCCCCCCCACCAAATACAAACTTACCCGTTCACGCACTCTCTCCCTCACTCCCACACAGCAACACTCACACCCTCACTACAGTATAAATTTACACTCTCCAACTCCCCCATCAAATTCACACTCACCCGCTCACAAACTCAGTCGCTCTCTTACCCCACACGTAATCACTCACTGTCTGACTCAGACAGATGCACACGAACAATCTAGAGTCTCACTCTCTCTTCCAGTTACAGTCACACTCAAGCTTTCTCTGCAACACACTCACTTCCTCAATGCAACACAACCACAATCCGAATCTCTCATTCCCTCACACAAATATAGACCTCACTCACTTACATAGATACACTCAAACAAGCACAGACAAAACACCAAGTCTATATCCCTCACACTCATGCATGCACTCCCAATTTCACATGCAAGTTAACATTCACAAACACACACAAACACTCTCTTTGTCTTTTCCCACGCTCACAGACACACACACACATTTCTCTCTTGCACACCTTTCTCTCACACGTACAATCACACTCATTTTCACATCCCCACAATCTCTCACCCACACTCGCACATGTCCTGTCTCTGGTCTTTCTGACACAACACAGACACATACACGAACACACACATGCACGCACACAGGCAGAGTTTATTTTATTTTGTTCAGGTGCAATGTTCCCAGGCAACAGTGAATGGAGCAGTAAAGCTGAACATTAAAATAACTTTTTAATTAAAGTGTTTACTTTGTTCTATGTCCATTGTCTATGTGACTGTGTATTTCACTTTCTTGCAACTAACCTATTTACTGGTTTGATACTAACACGTGGAACATGTGGTCTCTCCAAATGTGTCACCTGCTAGTTAGTGGCCATGGCAACAGCAGAACTATTTGTAATTATTTTCGACGTGATAATGAAGCAGATTCCGCATGTTTACCTTTTACATTTTTTATTATTTGCCGCACTCTCTCAAAGTGTGCAATATCCAATATACAATTCTTCATACAGCCACGGACTGTTCTGTCTGGTTCACCGTGACTTTCACCGTTGATAGATTTGTGGTCAGATGTTGCGGAAAGCTGAGAGGTAAACACTGCACCGTGAAATCGGCAGCGGTGGCTCTGGGAACAGTAACTGGGTTGAGCTGTTTAAAAAACATGTTCTGGCGTTTTACGTTCATATGTTCATATGCGTTTATAAAAAGACTATGGCTTTGTAGACTTACAGGCGGCTTTATAAGCTCCCCTATGTGGGCATCAATCGAATTGCGGCAATATATTTTAACACCTTGTATTCCATTTATCCTGATTATAATGCTCAATACCTTCACCGTCAGAAACATTTTAGTGACCAGCAGAACCCGCAGGAGACTCCGTGCTCAGAGCATTGAGAAGACTCACCTCGACCCAGAAATGGAGAATAGGAGGAAATCCATCATTTTACTGTTTGCTATATCAGCGAATTGTATTCTGTTATGGGCATTGTTGGTGTTTTCTTCGATACAGACACGCATGACATTTCTCCCGATTACGGATATTGCTGTGGGCTATTTTATCATGCAATTGAGCACCATGCTTCAACTTCTTAGTTCCTGCACAAACACTTGCATCTATGCAATAACACAGACAATGTTCAGGCAGCAGGTGAAAACTATGCGAATATATCCCTTCAGTAGAATTGTGAAATCTATCCAATGATTCAAATAGATGAATAATTGAAATTTCCCATGAAGTCAAGATCTACTCTTACTTGTAAATGGACCAATTCTTTTAAGTTGTAGACAGCGGGTGGTTGGTTCATGTCACTGTCCATGTGCACCAACTGTCCTGAACTAATAGAACATGTGGTGCATCTTAATCTAGGATAGGAAAGGTTGGCTGGGGGGCGGGGGGGGGATGGTAGGGGAATGACAGAGCGGGGGGTGGGGGGTGGGGGAAGTGGGGTGCAGAGCCTGTCATTATGGCAACAGAACTGGCTGAAGAATATCTCTGTTGCAATAGGGATGGAATGCAGGCAAAATGATGGTAGCAGAGCAGGGCGGAGAATTGCCGCGAATCAAACAAAGCATGGAAGGTGCCAGCACTGTGCTGGCAGAGCATGGGTCAGAGCACTATGTGTTTTCACAGAGCAGGGATGGGACCTATAACTAGGGTAACATGTTGATGAGCATCTGTTTTGGGGCACAATTGTAATGATGTTAATCTCTTAGTAACGCAATACGAATTGTGCTGTCATTGTGGTGAAACGTGCAGCTCTGGGATATCTCTTTAGTTGCAGCGATGTGGTGTGGCAGTTTTCATCTAGAACAAAGAACAAACAAAGAACAATACAGCACAGGAACAGGCCCTTCGGCCCTCCAAGCCCGCGCCGCTCCCCGGTCCAGGATTGAATCCTGAATCCAGGATCCCCGCCCAATTTTCCAGCCTATCTACATACCAATATCCTATCCACCGAGCTGTCCCTCACAGCTACGATGCTTTGTTCATTACAACCTATTAACTTACCCCCACCCCCCCATTCCAGACCATGTGATCTCCAGGGAGAGGCGAAAACCCAGAGTGAAAAACCCCAGGGCCAATATGGGGAAAAAAAATCTGGGAAATTCCTCTCCGACCCCCTGAGGCGATCGAAACGAGTCCAGGAGATCACAATGGCCCTGATCACAAAATGCTTCCCAACCCTAGTCATTTCCACTTCCACGAACACCATATGAATTCCCTGCCCCCGAGACAGGTTCCCAACTATCCGCAGTCTCACTCTGTACTGGCACCAGCAAGATGATCATAGAATGAAGCCTTGAAACGAGAAACCAGGAACAATTAGCCCGCGCCGCTCCCTGGTCCAAACTAGACCACTCTTTTGTATCCCTCCATTCCCACTCCGTTCATATAGCTGTCTAGATAAGTCTTAAACGTTCCCAGTGTTTCCGCCTCCACCACCTTGCCCGGCAACCCATTCCAGGCCCCCACGACCCTCTGTGTAAAATATGTCCTTCTGATATCTGTGTTAAACCTCCCCCCCTTCACCTTGAACCTATGACCCCTCGTGAACGTCACCACCGACCCGGGGAAAAGCTTCCCACCGTTCACCCTATCTATGCCTTTCATAATTTTATACACCTCTATTAAGTCTCCCCTCATCCTCCGTCTTTCCAAGGAGAACAACCCCAGTTTCCCCAATCTCTCCTCATAACCAAGCCCCTCCATACCAGGCAACATCCTGGTAAACCTCCTCTGTACTCTCTCCAAAGCCTCCACGTCCTTCTGGTAGTGTGGCGACCAGAACTGGACGCAGTATTCCAAATGCGGCCGAACCAACGTTCTATACATCTGCAACATCAGACCCCAACTTTTATACTCTATGCCCCGTCCTATAAAGGCAAGCATGCCATATGCCTTCTTCACCACCTTCTCCACCTGTGACGTCACCTTCAAAGATCTGTGGACTTGCACACCCAGGTCCCTCTGCGTCTCTACACCCTTTATGGTTCTTCCATTTATCGTGTAGCTCCTCCCTACATTATTCCCACCAAAATGCATCACTTCGCATTTATCAGGATTGAACTCCATCTGCCATTTCCTTGCCCAAATTTCCAGCCTATCTATATCCTTCTGTAGCCTCTGACAATGTTCCTCACTATCTGCAAGTCCTGCCAGTTTTGTGTCGTCCGCAAACTTACTGATCACCCCAGTTACTCCTTCTTCCAGATCATTTATATAAATCACAAACAGCAGAGGTCCCAATACAGAGCCCTGCGGTACACCACTAGTCACAGGCCTCCAGCCGGAAAAAGACCCTTCCACTACCACCCTCTGTCTTCTATGACCAAGCCAGTTCTCCACCCATCTAGCCACCTCCCCCTTTATCCCATGGGATCCAACCTTTTTTTGGAATTTTTAGAATTCCAAATTCTCGAACTTTTAGAATTGGAGGATCTGTTTATGTTGGTATGCGTTAACAATATTTCAGTGTCTATGTTCGATTTTCTGCCCATTAGATTCAGGGCCCCCATTAGTTTCAGGGTCTTTGTCAGTATAAAGGTATCTTTCAGTTGCAGCAACCTTAATTGCAGTCTCACCGAAGAGCCCCCATTCCAGACCCCTCCCCCTTCAATCACTGCAAATCACAAACACTTTTAGAACAGTACAATTGCATCTAATGGGAACTCTCTGCTTGGACATTTTCATGTGAGTGTACATTAAAGCAATGTAAATGCCACCAGCTTACAGCTTCAGTGATGTCATTGGGGGGCTGCAGCTAAGCTGTGGCAGTCGGGTGATAGGGTTCTTTTCCTTTGGGCTTTCAGCTACGTTTTTGGAAGCAGTTTACCTGCAAGCTAAGAAGCAGACTGCTTTTCTCCCTGTTTTTTTTCTCTTTGTTTGGTTCTGCCTTAAAGGATCTGTGTTTTGGAAAAATCGATCCGACGACAACCTCTTCTGACTTTCTTCACAAGGAAAATGTGGCAAATAAGAACAGGAGGAGACCATTCAGCCCATCGAGCCTGCGCCGACAACAGTCCCACCCTATCCCATAACACCTCACACTCACCCTGCTGATCCCACTGAAACTAGGGTCAATTTGTCATGGCCAATTCACCTAACCCTCACATCTTTTGACTGTGGGAGGGAACCGGAGCACCCAGAGGAAACCATGACCAGCCATGATCACAATGGATGGCACAATGCATCACAATGGATCACAGGCTTTGAATTGAGGCCTAGTCACATAGGCCTTGACTTGAGGACTTGTCACATACAACTGGAATTGAGGCCTCGTCACACAGGCCTTGAATTGAGGCCTAGTAACACCCAACTTGAATTGAAGCCTAGTCATACAGGCCTTAAACTGAGGCCTAGTCTGCAGGTTTTGTATTGAGGTCTAGTCACAGAGAACTTGAATTGAGGCCTAGTCACACTGACCTTGAATTGAGAAGGAGACCAAAGAGGTGGATAAGGGTAAAGCAGTTGATGTGGTGTATATGGATTTCAGTAAAACATTTGATGAGGTTCTCCACAGTAAGCCATTGCAGAAGATACGGAGGCATGGGATTGAAGGTGATTTAGCGCTTTGGATCAGGAATTGGCAAGCTGTAAGAAGACAGAGGGTGGTGGTTGATGGGAAATGTTCATCTTGGAGTTCAGTTACTAGTGGTGTCCCGCAAGGATCTGTTTTGGGGTCACTGATGTTTGTCATTTTTAAAAATGACCTGGATGAGGGCGTAGAGGATGGGTTAATAAATTTGTGGATGACAATAAAGTCGGTGGAGTTGTGGACAGTGCAGAAGGTTGTTGCAGGTTACAGAGGGACATAGATAAGTTGCAGTGCTGGGCCTGAGAGGTGGCAAATGCAGTTCAATGTGGAAAAGTGTGAGGTGATTCACTTTGGAAGGAGTAACAGGATTACAGAGTACTGGGCTAATGGTAAGATCCTTGGTAGTGTGGATGAACAGAGAGATCTCGGTGTCATTATGCTTAGATCCCTGAAAGTTAGCACCCAGGTTGATAGGGTTGTTAAGAAGGCGTACTTAGTGTAGCTTTTATTGGTAGAGGGATTGAGTTTTGGAACCAGGAGGTCATGTTGCAGCTGTACAAAACTCTGGTGCGGCCGCACTTGGAGTATTGTGTACAGTTCTGGTCGCCGCATTATAGGAAGGATGTGGAAGCATTGGAAAGGATGCAGAGGAGATTGCCTGGTATGGTGGGAAGGTCTTATGAGGAAAGGCTGAGGGACTTGAGGTTGTTTTCGTTGGAGAGAAGGTTAAGAGGTGACTTAATAGACGCATACAAGATGTTCAGAGGATTAGATAGTTTGGATAGTGAGAGCCTTTTTCCTCGGATGGTGATAACTAGCACGAGGGGACATAGCTTCAAATTCAGGGGTGATAGATATAGGACAGATGTGAGAGGTAGGGTCTTCACTCAGAGAGTAGTAAGGGCGTGGAATGCCCTGCCTGGAGTAGTAGTGGACTTGCCAACATTAAGGGCATTTAAATGGTAATTGGATAAACATATGGATGATGTTGGAATAGTGTAGGTTAGATGGGCTTGAGATTGGTTTCACTGGTCGGCACAACATCGAGGGCCGAAGGGCCTGTACTGCGTAGTAATGTTCTATGTTCTATGAGGCCGAGTCACACAGAACTTGAATTGAGAACTAGTCACACAGGCCTTGAATTGAAGCCTCGTCACACTGGCCTTGAATTGAGGCCTCGTAACATAGGACTTGTATTGAGGCCTTGTCACACAGGCCTTGAATTGAGGTCTAGTCACGCAGGCCTTGAATTGAGGCCTAGTCACACAGGCTCGGAATTGAAGCCTAGTCAGAAAAGCTGCATTATACCTCAGGTACAAAGAGCAAGTCCCTGTCCCACCGCAACCCCCCTCCCTCACCCCTAGTGAAACTGAACAACCCTTTCCATCCACAAATCCCACCACCCTGTCTAAAAACACAAGTAGGACTCGGGGATGGAGAACAAGCCTTTCCCCAGGCTCAGAAATGTGAATTTCAGCTCCCTCTCCCTCCCGAGTGAGAGAGGGAGACTGAGAATGTTACAAAGAGAAACTCAGTAAAAGTAGATTGAAGCGCTGCCCTGGGCTCTCACACAGCACCGTGACATTACTGAGAGTAAAACACAGGCACTGTCCAATTAAACCGGGTCCCAATCGCAGCCTTTTTCATTCCAGGCCCTTGTGAGAACTCGATCGGAACAGCCTCTCTACAGCTCTGCCTTACCCTGTTCCTCTCGATATCCCACCCTCCTTTCCCTCAATCTTTTATGTTTAAAATGTGGACACTGATGCAGTGTGAAGAATATGTGGCGGGGATGAGACACAGAGCATGAACGCACAGCAAGATCCCACACACACACACAGTCTGAACATGTCCAGTAACAACGTGATATTTAAGTGTGGGTTTCGGTAAAGCGAGTGGGCAATGAGGGACCACATCCCTCCCTCTCTCTCCCTCCCTCCCTCCCCAGTTAAAATAATGACAAGTCACTCCAGGTTTGTTGCTCTTTGTACATTTGACATGAACAGGGAACCTTCCACTTTTGGCGCAGTCACTCCTGTTTCCCTCTCTTTGTTACCTCCACCAGCTGTCCCTATCCACCCCCCTCCTCTCTCTCTCCTGCACTTGATGATCTATCTCTCTGCTCTCTGCCTGTTTATCTCCACCTATCTCTGTACGTACCCATCGCCCTCCTCCCTCTCTCTCTCTGAGATGAATCTGGATTGAAATGCTCTCTGAAAGGTTTCTATCTGACCATTTTAAATCGTGTCACCCTGTGACCTCTGTTTGTGTTGATCACTGATTCATTGAGAAATGAGGCTGGGGGCAGTGGTGGGAGATGGAAGCATCACAGTCAGTTATCAGTGCACTGAATATGGGGAGCGGAGCCACGGTCTCCCAGCAAGATCGGCTGCAGGGAAAATACACACAGCAAGATCCCACAAGCAAACTACTCTGTTACCCTCCTGTTTCCCCCCTCTCACTGTTACCCTCCATTTGCCATTTCTCTGTCTCTCATATAATAACTCACAATCAAAGGAGAACGATGGGGGGGGGGGGGGGGGGGGGGGAAGAGAGAGAGAGAGAGAGAGAGAGAGAGAGAGCAGGAAAACCCACAATCACATCCTGAATAAAAAGAATTTTTTTTAACCATCGAGTTCTCCCACTTCAGCACTGACACTGTTCGGGAATGAAGCAAATACAAAAGGACATTCTAAGGGCCCCCTGAGATTAGACGTTGAATTGAGGCCTGAGGTCTTGAGGTCTTTTCAGTTTCACACTCACTGTTAGCTACAGTATTTATACTAGTTCCGCGCTCTTTATTAGCTTGTGTACGTATTAGTTTCAGCATTCCAAAGATTCCCAATTAGCATTTAACTAATTTACCAATAAGCATTTAATTGCAAATAACTAGTTCTACAGATGATAAAATTAGGAATATTCATTACAATTACAGAGCAGCAGCATTAACCCGAAATAACCCTCGACTCAATAACATGGATCATGTCACATACTGAGCAGTATTCAGTTAAAACTAGCACAGACCAGACAACACAATAACGTTAGTTTAAATTGCAATAATAGATGATATGAATAGTTTGTTCTGAAGAAATGATACTAATTTGAAAGTGATTAATTCATAGTCTTTGAAGAATTTCCCCGATTCAATGTGATGCTTTTAATGGTATAGAATATCTACCCACTTTTCAGCGCCGGCATCTGCAACTGTAGATGGATGAAAAGCAACAATCTGACAAACACCAGGTAATATCTGTCATGGTAAAATAAACAGTTTGATAAATAATGGTAATATCTGACAGCATGCATCTCTCCTGAGATCTTTGGGATAATCCAAAATAAATCATACATTGTGCTTGTGATTGTGTGTTTTTGTGTGGGGATGTCAGTGTCTCTGTGTGATTGAGATTATAAATCAGAAACACATTCCACCTTTGGATTGGAATCACTTTAATCAACCTGTGCATTCGGGATTTTAACAGTTCCAGAAATAATTGAAGTAACATTTACCGTGTGTGTGTGTGTTGTGGGTTAAGGAATGGAAACCCTGCTTCACCAGAGTCAACACTGAAACTATCCCAGATAAATATGTGGGAGCTTTTGTTGAGGGTGATAATTGGCAGGGTAAACGGGGGGCGAGAGTGGAATGAGAGCATTTGGATTCCAATGGAGCTGCTCTCTGTATCACCGAAACCTGTGGAATTGTAAAGCAAGAGCTGCAAAAGGGGAATAGTGTGTTTGGAAATTATTTTCTGTTCGAACACGGACAAAATGTGATTAAAGGTTGTAATTGTGTCTCAAAATGTTTGTATTTCCAATTTTCAGAGAATCAGTCTGTGAGATTGAGACAATTATCTTGGAAACATTAATAGAACCGTTAGCAAGATCCCCTGTGTAAGATTAAACACTGACAATGTCTGACACAGGAATTACAGAGTGCAGCACAGTTTACCCACTCCCATTCTGAATGGGATTAGTGTCTGATAACTGCACCAAGTGTACACATTACAGTCTGAGATCATCCCCAACTACAATCTCCAGACAATATCTCCCAGAGGGAATGAGGAAACAGAGTTCATGTACAGTGTCTGGTGATAAAAGGGTTAATTCACCAGCCAGGGTTCCTGCTGCAAACTCCAATCCCTGTCAATATTGTTCAATATTCACACTACAGTAACCGGTTCCCAGATGCAGACATGGGACTGACTGAACTTGTCTGAGGCTCACAGAGAGCAGCGCCTGCAGTAGCTGTGAGCCGCCAGCAGATGGTGGCATTGTGTCACTTTAATCACCAGATAGTGAAAGAGGTTTTGAGGAGAGACTGGTGGAGCCTTTAATTCATTCACAGAGACAGAGAGGAAACTCTGACAAGATTGACCAATCTGCCCTCTGCTGGGTACTGTCAGAATCACACACACACTGTTCTCTCTCTGGAGAATGATCTCTGCTGCTCCATTTTGAAAGGAGGTCGAAGACTCTGTTGCTGAGAACACTGACAACACATTGCTGCTTAAACAATGGTTTGCAGCAATCTTTCCTTCAATGTGGAGACTAAAACTACAACAGTTTTCCAGCTGGGAAACCAGGTAAGCAGGGAAATCAGTGCCAGGCTGGAGGGGCTGATGGAATAGGGAGGGAGAGGGGCAGGAATGAAGGGTTTGGAAGGAGCTGTCGAAGATCTTCACAATTCAGGATTTCACTGTAACCGGTGGAGCAGTAATGTTTATAGATTGAAATGTTCACACGAACACACTCAGTCCCCGTCTGGACCCCCGCAGCGACTCCAGGTGTGTCTCTCCATTTGGACTGAACTGATTTTGCTGCAGCCTGAAACAGTAAAGATGAAACAGGAACTAAACAGATTGAACAACAGAGTAAATAACAGGAGACTGGAGTTAATGGGACAAATCTTCTGGTCTCTGGATCGCCAGAGACCAGACACACATCCGAAGATGAGCATTGGGACCCTGTGGATGTCCTGACGCACTGATCTACCTGGGAATTGTCCCAGAGGTATTAACTACTATTGGGGAACTCCCCTGCTGCAGTTAGAGTCAGATACTTGGGACAGATCCACAAAATTTACCTGGATAGTTACTCAGGTAATGTTAGACAGCTCACCACCTGGGCTAATACCTGAATAGCACAACCGAGTCCCCCAATCACTTCCCACTGATCCCCAAACAACACCTCCCACAATCTGACTAGACCCACTCATAGAGTCACAGAGGTTTACAGCATGGAAACAGGCCCTTTGGCCCAACTTGTCCATGCCACCCTTTTTTTTAAACCCCTAGGCTAATACCAATTGCCCGCATTTGGCCCATATCCCTCTATACCCATCATACCCATGTATCTAAATGTTTTTTAAAAGATAAAATTGTACCCACCTCTACCACTAACTTTGGCAGCTTGGTCCAGACACTCGCCATCTCTGTGAAAAAAATTGCCCCTCTGGACTCTTTTGTATCTCTCCCCTCTCACCTTAAAGCTATGCCCTCTAGTTTTAGACTCCCTACCTTTGGGAAAAGATATTGACTATCTATCTGATCTAAGCCCCTCATTATTTTATAGACCTCTATAAGGTCACCCCTCAGCCCCTTACGCTCCAAGGAAAAAAGTCCCAATCTATTAGCCTCTCCTTATAACTCAATCCATCAAGTCCCAGTAGTATCCTAGTAAATCTTTTCTGCATTCTTTCTAGTTTAATAATATCCTTTCCATAATAGGGTGACCAGAATTGCACACAGTATTCCAAGTGTGGCCTTGCCAATGTCTTGTACAACTTTAACAAGACGTCCCAACTCCTGCATTCAATGTTCTGACCGATGAAACCAAGCATGCTGAATGCCTTCTTCACCACTCTGTCCACCTGTGACTCCACTTTCAAGGACCTATGAACATGTACCCCGAGATCTTTTTATTCTGTAACTCTCCCCAACGCCCTACCATTAACTGAGTAAGTCCTGCCCTGGTTCAATCTACCAAAATGCATTACCTCGCATTTGTCTAAATTGAACTCCATCTGCCATTCATCAGCCCACTGGCCCAATTGATCAAGATCCCGTTGCAATTGGAGATAACCTTCCTCACTGTCCACCATGCCACCAATCTTGGTGTCATCTGCAAACTTACTAACCATGCCTCCTATATTCTCATCCAAATGATTAGTATAAATGACAAATAACAGTGGGCCCAGCACTGATCCCTGAGGGCACAACGCTGGTCACAGGCCTCCAGTTTGAAAAACAACTCTCGACAACCACCCTCTGGCTTCTGTCAAGGAGCCAATTTTGTATCCATTTAGATACCTCACCCTGGATTCCGAGAGATTTAACCTAATGCAACAACCTACCATGCGGTACCTTGTCAAAGGCCTTGCTAAAGTCCGTGTAGACAACATCAACTGTACTGCCCTCATGCTATCTTCTTGGTTACTCCTTCAAAAGCTCAATTAAATTTGAGACATGATTTTTCACTCACAAAGCCAAGCTGACTGTCCCTAATCAGTCCTTGCACCTCCAAATGCCTGTAGATCCTGTCCCTCAAAATAATCTTCCAATAATTTACCCACCACAGACCAGTGAGGGCCTGTAGTTTCCAGGCTTTTCCCTGCAGCCTTTTTTAAACAAAGTCACAACATTTACCACTCTCCAATCTTCAGGCAGCTCACCCATGACTATCGATGATTCAAATAACTCGACTAGGGGACCCGCAATTTCCTCCCTAGCCTCCCACAACGTCCTGGGATATATCTCATCAGGTCCCGCAGATTTATCTACCTTGATGCGCTTTAAGGCTTCCAGCACCTCCTTCTCTGTAATATGTACACTGCTCAAGACATCAATATTTATTTCCCCAAGATCCCTAACATCCATGCTTTTCTCAAAAGTAAATACTGATGAGAAATATTCATTTAGGATCTCAACCATCTCTTGTTGATCCTTAAGAGGCCCTACTCTCTCCCTTGTTACTCTTTTGCCCTTTATGTATTTGTAGAAGCACTTTGGATTCTCCTTTGCCTTATCTGCCAAAACAATTTTGTGTCCTCCTGATTTCTCTCTTAACTCTACTCCTACACCCCCGATACTCAAGAGATTCACTTGATCCCAGCTGCCTATGCATGTCATGTACCTCTTTCTTCTTCATCTTGACCAGGGCCTCAATATCCCGAGTTATCCAGGGTTCCCGACTTCTGCCAGCCTTGCCCTTCACTCGAAGAGGAATGTGTTTACCCTGAACCCTGGTTAACACACTTTTGAAAGCATGCCACTTACCAGACGTCCCTCTTCCTTCCCACAGACTCCCCCAATTAACTTTTGAAAGTTCCTGCCTGATACCATCAAAATTGGCCTTGTCCCAGTTTAGAATATTAACTTTTGGGACAGACCTATAATTCTCCATCGCTATCTTAAAACTAATAGAATTATGGTCACTGGTCCCAAAGTGATCCCTCACTCACACTTCTGTCACCTGCCCTTCTTATTTCCCAAGAGGAGGTCAAGTTTTGCCCCCTCTCTCGTCGGGCCATCCACATACTGAATGAGAAATTCCTCCTGAATACACTCAACAAATTTCTCTCCATCCAACCCTCTAATACTATGGCTGTCCCAGTCAATGTTGGGAAAATTAAAATCTCTGACTATTACCACCCTATTTTTCTTGGAGCTATCTGTCATCTCCTTACATATTTGCTCCTCAATTTCCCGCTGACTATTTGGGGGCCTATAGTACAACCCTATCAAAGTAATTTCCCCCTTCTTATTTCTCAGTTCCACCCATATAGACTCAGTGGCCGAACCCTCGGATATATCCCCTCTCAGTACGGCCGTGATGCTTTCCCTAATCAAAAGTGCAACTCCCTCTCCTCTCTTACCTCCTGTTCTATCTTTCCTATAGCATCTGTACCCTGGAACATTGAGCTGCCAGTCCTGTCCCTCCCTTAGCCATATTTCAGTAATTGCTATAATATCCCAGTCCCACGTACCCATCAATGCCCTGAGTTCATCTGCCTTGCCCGTCAGGCCTCTTGCATTGAAATAAATGCAGTTTAATCTGGACTTCCCTTGCTCTGTCTTGCTTCTGTCTGATACTAGGATTACTGACACTGCCTTTACTAATTAATGTGCTCTCTTTAACTTCCGTGCTGTCCTCAAACTTCTCTTCTGTCTCCCTACTGCTTTGGATCCCACCCCCCTGCCAAACTAGTTTAAACGCTCCCGAGCTGCTCGAGCAAATCTCCCCGCCAGGATGTTAGTCCCCTCCAGTTCAAATGTAACCCATCCCTCTTGAACAGATCAGCCCTTCCCCAGAAAAGATCCCAAAATGATCCAAAAATCTAAATCCCTGCCCCAGCTCTCAAGCCAGTCATTCATCTGCCTAATCCTCCTATTCCTACTCTCACTAGCACGTGGTACCGATAGTAGTCCTGAAATTACTACCTTCGAGGTCCTACACGTTAGCCTTCTGCCTAACTCTCTGTATTCACATTTCAGGACCTCATCCCTTTTCCTCCAGATGTCGCTGGTACCAATATGTACAACGACCTCTGGCTGCTCACCCTCCCCCTTCAGAATGTCCTGCAATCGCTCAGAGACGTCCTTGACCCTGGCACCAGGGAGGCAACACACCACCCTGGAGTCTCGATTGCAGCCACAGAAACGCCTGTCTGTGCCTCTAACTAGCGAGTCCCCTATTACTACTGCTCGCTTGCTCTTTGCCCGACCCTGTCCCACAGCAGAACCAGCTGTGGTGTCACAGGCCTGGCTACTGCTGGTATCTCCCCCTGACAGGCTATCACTCCCGTAAATCATCACTACCTCCCCTCCAGCCCGACTACCTCCCACTAGCCCTTGAACAAATCTGACTAAACCTCCCAACTTGGCCTCATCCGTCCCAACCTCTCCTGACCTGACACAGAAACATGGAAGATAGGAGCAGGAGGCGGCCATTTGGCCCTTTAAGCCTACTCCACCATCCATCACAATCATGGCTGATCGTCCAACTCAATAGCCTAATCCTGCTTTCTCCCCATAACCTTTGATCCTGTTCGCCCCAAGTGCTGTATCCAGCCGCGTCTTGAATACATTCTTGACTATATCTCTGACTTAAACGGATTGCTCAAGAAGCAACCCCAACCCACTACTCTCCAAAGCTATTAACCAATCCCAACCTCCGACCACGCAACCAAATCTAACGAGACACCCAACATTACCAACTCCCAGCCACCATCCAAACTGCTGATTAACCCTCCAACCCAACACAATACAACTCGACCACCCTCCCGACACCCAGAACTAATCCTTGAACCTCTCCTCAGCTCCCTGACGAACCATTCATCCAGCGACACATCAACACATTCACTCCCCCAATCAACTAACACTTAGTACACCTGTACAAGAGGGAGGGGTCACAACTAAGTTGGAAGGGCACAAATATCCTGGCTGGGAGCTTTGCTAATGCAGTTCGGGGGGGTTTAAACTAGTGTGGCAGGGGGGTGGGGATCAAACTATTAGGTCTATAAGTGTGGTGGCTGGGGACGAGCTTGGGGCTGGGACAAGGCTGGCAAAGAAGAAGAGCACCCTGGGGGAGGATGACCTCACTGAGCCTGGGGGTCTGGAGTGCTTATACTTCAATGCAAGGAGCGTAGCAGGTAAAACAGACGAACTTGGGGCCTTAATGCGCACGAGGAATTTGGATGTGGTTGCGGTGACAGAGACTTGGTTGAAAGAGGGACAGGACTGGCAGCTGAATATTCCAGGGTACAAGTGTTTTAGGCAAGACAGAGGAAGGGCCAAAAGAGGTGGGGGAGTAGCGGTATTGGTTGGAGAGCATATTACAGCGGTGCAGAGGGAGGACAATTCGGAGGAGTCGTGTAGCGAGTCACTCTGGGTGGAGCTTAGAAACAGGAAAGGCGCAGTCACTATGTTGGGGGTGTACTACAGGCCCCCCAACAGCCCAAGGGAAGTGGATGAATGGATATGTCAGGAGATACTGGATAGGTGCAGGAAATATAGGATTGTTGTAGTGGGAGACTTCAATTTCCCTGGTATAGACTGGAAATCGCTGAGGGCAGGGACTCTGGATGGGGAGGAATTTGTAAAATGTGTACAGGAGGGTTCGTTGGAACAATATGTGGACAGCCCGACTAGAGAGGGGGCTATACTGGACCTGGTACTGGGGAATGAGCCCGGTCAGGTCTTCAAAGTTTTGGTTGGGGAACATGTGGCAAATAGTGACCACAATTCTGTTAGCTTTAGGATAGTGATGGAAAAGGATGAGTGGTGTCCCAAGGGTAAGGTGTTGGATTGGGGGAAGGCTAACTTTATTGGGATCAGGCAGAAATTGGCAGCTCTTGATTGGGAGAGGCTGATTGAGGGTAAATCCACATCTGGTATGTGGCAGTCTTTTAAGGAACGGTTGTTAGGGCTACAGGACAAGCATGTGCCTGTAAAAAAGAAGGATAGGAAGGGTAGGATTAGAGAACCGTGGATAAGCAGGGAAATTGAGGGACTGGTCAAAAGGAAAAGAGAGGCGTATGTTAGGTCCAATCAGCTAAAAACGGAGGGAGCTCTGGAGGAGTACAATGAAAGTAGAAAAATACTCAAACGGGGAATTAGAAGAGCAAAAAGGGGTCACGAAATATTCTTGGCAGACAGGATTAAGGAGAATCCCAAGGCATTTTATTCATACGTTAGGAACAAAAGGGTTGTTAGGGAAAAAATCGGACCTCTCAGGGACAAAAGTGGGGACTTATGCTTGGAGCCCAAAGAGGTAGGGGAGATCCTAAATGAATACTTTGCGTCGGTATTCACAAAGGAGAGGGATGTGTTGACTGGGAGTGTCTCGGAGGGGAGTGTTGAACCGTTGGAGAAAATCTCCATTACAAAGGAGGAAGTGTTAGGTTTGTTAGAGAATATAAAGACTGACAAATCCCCAGGGCCTGATGGAATCTATCCAAGGCTGCTCAGGGAGACGAGAGGTGAAATCGTTGGGCCTCTGACGCAAATCTTTGTCTCGTCACTGGACACAGGTGAGGTCCCAGAGGATTGGAGGAGAGCCAATGTGGTCCCGTTATTTAAGAAGGGTAGGAAGGATAACCCGGGTAATTATAGGCCGGTGAGCTTGACGTCCGTGGTGGGGAAGTTGTTGGAGAAGATTCTTAAAGATAGGATGTATGCGCATTTAGAAAGGAATAAACTCATTAACGATAGTCAGCATGGTTTTGTGAGAGGGAGGTCATGCCTCACTAACCTGGTGGTGTTTTTTGAAGAAGTGACCAAAATGGTTGACGAAGGAAGGGCCGTGGATGTTGTCTATATGGACTTTAGTAAAGCGTTTGACAAAGTCCCTCATGGTAGGCGAGTGAAAAAGGTTGGATCCCATGGGATAAAGGGGGAGGTGGCTAGATGGGTGGAGAACTGGCTTGGTCATAGAAGACAGAGGGTGGTAGTGGAAGGGTCTTTTTCCGGCTGGAGGCCTGTGACTAGTGGTGTACCGCAGGGCTCTGTATTGGGACCTCTGCTGTTTGTGATTTATATAAATGATCTGGAAGAAGGAGTAACTGGGGTGATCAGTAAGTTTGCGGACGACACAAAACTGGCAGGACTTGCAGATAGTGAGGAACATTGTCAGAGGTTACAGAAGGATATAGATAGGCTGGAAATTTGGGCAAGGAAATGGCAGATGGAGTTCAATCCTGATAAATGCGAAGTGGTGCATTTTGGTGGGAATAATGTAGGGAGGAGCTACACGATAAATGGAAGAACCATAAAGGGTGTAGAGACGCAGAGGGACCTGGGTGTGCAAGTCCACAGATCTTTGAAGGTGACGTCACAGGTGGAGAAGGTGGTGAAGAAGGCATATGGCATGCTTGCCTTTATAGGACGGGGCATAGAGTATAAAAGTTGGGGTCTGATGTTGCAGATGTATAGAACGTTGGTTCGGCCGCATTTGGAATACTGCGTCCAGTTCTGGTCGCCACACTACCAGAAGGACGTGGAGGCTTTGGAGAGAGTACAGAGGAGGTTTACCAGGATGTTGCCTGGTATGGAGGGGCTTGGTTATGAGGAGAGATTGGGGAAACTGGGGTTGTTCTCCTTGGAAAGACGGAGGATGAGGGGAGACTTAATAGAGGTGTATAAAATTATGAAAGGCATAGATAGGGTGAACGGTGGGAAGCTTTTCCCCGGGTCGGTGGTGACGTTCACGAGGGGTCATAGGTTCAAGGTGAAGGGGGGGGGAGGTTTAACACAGATATCAGAAGGACATATTTCACACAGAGGGTCGTGGGGGCCTGGAATGTGTTGCCGGGCAAGGTGGTGGAGGCGGACACACTGGGAACGTTTAAGACTTATCTAGACAGCTATATGAACGGAGTGGGAATGGAGGGATACAAAAGAGTGGTCTAGTTTGGACCAGGGAGCGGCGCGGGCTAATTGTTCCTTGTTTCTCGTTTCAAGGCTTCATTCTATGATCATCTTGCTGGTGCCAGTACAGAGCGAGACTGCGGATAGTTGGGAACCTGTCTCGGGGGCAGGGAATTCATATGGTGTTCGTGGAAGTGGAAATGACTAGGGTTGGGAAGCATTTTCCGATCAGGGCCATTGTGATCTCCTGGACTCGTTTCGATCGCCTCAGGGGGTCGGAGAGGAATTTCCCAGATTTTTTTTTCCCCATATTGGCCCTGGGGTTTTTCATTCTGGGTTTTCGCCTCTCCCTGGCGATCACATGGTCTGGAATGGGGGGGTGGGGGTGAGTTAATAGGTTGTAATGAACAAAGCATCGTAGCTGTGAGGGACAGCTCGGTGGATAGGATATTGGTATGTAGATAGGCTGGAAAATTGGGCGGGGATCCTGGATTCAGGATTCAATCCTGGACCGGGGAGCGGCGCGGGCTTGGAGGGCCGAAGGGCCTGTTCCTGTGCTGTATTGTTCTTTGTTCTTTGTTATGGAGCTCCCCGGGGTCACTGTGCTGTAAATAAGGTGTGCTCGCTCTACCGCAACTCCACTCTGCTCTGCTGGAGCTCCCCGGGGTCACTGTGCTGTAAATAGGGTGTGTGCTCTCTCTCTTCCAGGACTGTGCTCTGATGGAGCTCCCCGGGGTCACTGTGCTGTAAATAGGGTGTGTGCTCTCTCTCTTCCAGGACTGTGCTCTGATGGAGTTCCTTGGAGTCACTGTGCTGTAAATAGGGTGTGTGCTCTCTCTTCCTCGACTCTGCTCTGATGGAGCTCCCCGGGGTCACTGTGCTGTAAACAGGGTGTGTGCTCTCTCTTCCCCGACTCTGCTCTGAGGGAGCTCCCCGGGGTCACTGTGCTGTAAATAGGGTGTGTGCTCTCTCTTCCCCGGCTCTTGTCTGCTCTGATGGAGCTCCCCGGGGTCACTGTGCTGTAAATAGGGTGTGTGCTCTCTCTTCCCCGGCTCTTGTCTGCTCTGATGGAGCTCCCCGGGGTCACTGTGCTGTAAATAGGGTGTGTGCTCTCTCTTCCCCGGCTCTTGTCTGCTCTGATGGAGCTCCCCGGGGTCACTGTGCTGTAAATAGGGTGTGTGCTCTCTCTTCCCCGGCTCTTGTCTGCTCTGATGGAGCTCCCCGGGGTCACTGTGCTGTAAATAGGGTGTGTGCTCTCTCTTCCCCGGCTCTTGTCTGCTCTGATGGAGCTCCCCGGGGTCACTGTGCTGTAAATAGGGTGTGTGCTCTCTCTTCCCCGACTCTGCTCTGATGGAGCTCCCCGGGGTCACTGTGCTGTAAATAGGGTGTGTGCTCTCTCTTCCCCGGCTCTTGTCTGCTCTGGTGGAGCTCCCGGTGTCGCAGTGCTGAAGATTCTGGGAGAAATATGCAGCAGTTTCAGGTTGGGGGAATTTTCACACATACCGGCAATCTACTTACCATTGCTGCTGCTTGGAAGATTCAGGCCCATTTATATTTTAAATCCATTTATATTTTAATTGTTACACTAAAAATTGACACAAATACTCACGAGATCCATTCCAGACGCCTGCAGGTCAGTATGAGGCGGCGGAGAGCAGGGACAGATTGATCTGTGAAGGAGTTTGATCCCAGGTACAAAATCCTCAGTGACTGTTTTGTACAGAGAGCGGAGACGAGCTCCTCAGCACAAGAATCTGTCAGAGCGTTATCACTGAGACTGGAGACCAGAGAGAGGAATAACAGGAATCAGGCTCAATCCCCAGTGTTTTAAATAATACTGTTAATAACAATAATAATGTATTGTATCAGACATTCCAAAAACACAACCTGCATTTCTGTAGAATGAGGAAATACTCAATGCTGAAAATGAAATATAAATAAACTGGAAATGTTCAGCAGGTTATGTAAATATTTGTAAAGAGAGAAACAGGGGTAAAGTTTGAGCTTCCATTGGAACTGGGAACGGGCAGTGAATTGACAGGTTTGAAGTGACAGCGGTGGGTGGCTGGGGAAGAAACAAAGAAAGGACAAACTGGAATTACAGGAGAGATTAAATGATAAAAGTGATGATGGGACAGGACCATAATCACAGGATCCCCATGTCCTTCCTCGGAGTGGCTCGGGAGGGACATGGGATGGTCAGTGGTTTGGGAATGCAGTTTGTGGTGAGGTTGAAGAGAATGGCTGTGATTTTACCAGAAGCTCTGAAGTCCCAGCATGGGGATTGGAAATGGGTGGTGTGTCCGTGTGGGCAGGATAGGCAGACTTATGAAGGTGATATTGTCAGAGGCGGACAATTAACGGCTGGCAGGCAGGGGGAGCTGCCCACTGAGGCAGCCTGGGCAGGGGGCAGTCCCGGTTCAGGCAATGCTGGCACAATCTCCAAAGGCAGCCAGCAGGACTTTCAAACACAGCAGCTCTGGTGGGAGCAGCGAGGGAGCTCTGCTTATTGAATGAAGGACTGAAATGTCAGAAAGCAGAGCAAGGCTTGCCCCCCCCTCCCTGGAGGGGCTCCTCCCGGCTGCTCAGGCTCAGAGGGAGGTCCTGTTCCCTCAGGATGGGAGGAAATTATCCCATCGGTACAAGCCAGTCTGGATGGAGATTGCTGGGAGGTGAGCAGGTTTCAGACACGTGGTTACAGAGTGGAAAAGGATCAATGTCCTGATGTGTTCTGCCACGGTGTGTGCAGCACAGCCTGATATGTGAATAAGGATGAGAGAGAAATTGTGGAAAGAACATCTCCACCCAGACACTGGCAAAGGACTTGCAGAATGTCACTGGCTGTCCTGTCTGGAGACAGTACACATCTCTGTAACCTGTGCTTAATGCTCCCTTCTCTCACATTATCTGTCTCTTTAAGACCTGGTTGGCTGTAGGGATTCGCATTCTAATCAGTATTCTGTAACTTGATTTTGTGTCTCGGTGTCCTGTTTGAGAGCAGATTTCCACTCCATCTGACGAAGGAGCAGCGCTCCGAAAGCTAATGGTATTTGCTACCAAATAAACCTGTTGGGCTTTAACCTGGTGTTGTTAAAACTCTTACAATGCAAAGGCAGCAGCATTGACTGTCAGAGACATGTCCGTTAGGCTGGCACCAGCATAGCTAGAGCAGGGTTGACCAACATATTCACTGGGCAAACACACGTCAATGTTTTTCTCACTCAAGGGGCCGATGAGTAAATTTCAGAATGATAAAGTTTGGCACAGCAGAAATTTCAATTAAAGACGAAAATGAGATATCAAAAGAAACAACTTGCTGAGCACAATAATGAGTAATAAATAAAGATGATTATTAGAGTTTAATTCTCATCAATCACAAATTGTTTCTCTCCCACATTTGCTGCAGATTGGCTCAAAAACCTATCAGCAGCAAACATGGGAAAGAAACGGGATGTGATTGGAGGAGCAGCTCCATGCAGATTCTTCCATTCAAACTGAACTGTGTGACTGAGATTCTGGAAACTCGCTCCGGGGGCCGCATTGAGGGGCTTCGAGGGTCACATTCGCCCCTTGGTCCACACGTTGGACAACCCTGGGCTACTGCACGTGTTTGATGAGTGAGTAACAATTTATGTGTTTGGAAAGAGAGCAAACATCATCAGGGAACGAGTGAAGAAGAGTGGAGACATCCAGGTCTTGCCATCCTTACACCAATGGACGATGAAGTGCTGGATCAGGAAGGCCTGGGGGCAGAGTGGGTAATTACTGCTGGTGAGATGGGTTGAGTGGGTGGCCTAATGAATGGGCACAGGAGAGCGTCTGGTGAGGACAAAACATAGAGCTTGTTTATCCATCACTGGTCACAGAGAGCAGTCTGAAGGACGTATTGGGATAAGAACAAAATAACTAGGAGCTGCAGAAGGCCATTCAGACCCTCGAGTATACTCCATCACGGCTGATCTAATTATAGTCTCAACTCTTTTCCCCGTAACCCTTGATTCGCTTCTCAATCCAAAATCATTAACTCAGCCTTGAATATATTCAATGACTCTGCCGCCACGACAAGTCTCTAGGGAAGAGAATTCCACTGACCAGCCACCATCTAAAAAAATAAATTTCTCATCATCTCAGTCTTAAGGGACTGACAATTACATTTTAAAATCTGTCCCCTTGTTCTGGTCTCTCTTCCAAGAAGAAACAGCCTCTCAGCAACCACTCTGTCTCATCCCCTCAACGCGATCACCTTTTAATCTTCTGAACTTTCATAGATATTACTCCAATCTGCTCAAATTTTCCTTGTAAAATAAACCTCTCCATCCCAGGAATCAGCCGAGTGAACTTTCTCTGAACTGGTTCCAATACAATTCTATCCTTTTTTAAGTAAAGAGCTCAACATTATACACATTACTCCAGTTGTGATCTAATGAAGGTCGTGTAAAGCTGCAGCAAAACCTTCTTACTCTTACCTTCCATTCCTATTGCAGTAAGAACGTTAAGAAACAGGAGCAGGAGTCATCCATTCTGTCCTTCAAATCCACTCCATCATTCAATGTGACCATGGCTGATCCTCTGCTTCAACACCATTTCCAGCATTATCCCTGCATTCCTTGATTCACCAGCATTCTAATGGAAAACAAATACCCCTCATCTCAGCCTAAATAACTGCCCCTTATTCTCAGACTGTCTCCCAGGGTTCAGACCCTCCATCAATGGGAAACATCCTTTCTACATCTGGCCTATTGAACCCCGTAAAATAGTGTAGGTTTGAATAAGTTCAGCTATCATTCTTCTAAAGGCCTGAGAATAAAGTGTTTTTGTTCCTCATAGGACAACCCATCTGTTCCTGGACCTATTTTAGTGAACCTTCTTTACATGCCAAGTGCATCTTTGCTTCGGGCAGGTGACCAAAACTGTACACAATACTCCAGGTTGATCTCAGCAAGGCTGCATATAATTGCAGGAAGACATCTTTTTACTCAACTCAAATCCTCTTAGAATAATGGCTAACATACCATTTGTTATCTTAATTGTTCACATCTTAGCTTTCAGTGCCTCATGAACAAGGACATCAAAATATCTTTGGTGTCGTCTTAATGTCTGTTTTCCTACAAAATTAGATAGCCTCATATTTTTCCACCTTGTCGTCCAGCTGGCAATCCTTTGGCCGCTCCCTGAGCCTCTCCACATCCCCTTGAAACATCTTTGCATCCTCCTCACAATTCAGATTTTCACCTAGCTTTCCATTCTTCGCAAATTTGGAAATATTATATTTAATCCCCACATCCATATCATTGATATAGATTCTGAATAGCTGAGACCCAAACACTGATCCCTGCCGTACTCCACTAGTTAGAGACTGTCAACCCAAAAATAACCCAATTATTCCAACTCCTTGTTTCTGTCCACTAACCAGTTCTCAATCCATGCTGGTATATTCCTCCCAATCCCACGTGCTCCAATTTTATTTAATAACCTCTTGTGTGTGAATCATGCAACTATAGAATCCCTAGTGTAGGAATCGTCATTCGGCCCATCGAGACACACTGACAGAGTAATTTACCAAGGTCCGCTCCCCATAAACTCACAAATTTACTCGGGCTAATCCACCTAACCGACATATCTTGGGACACTAAGGGCAATTTTACCATGGCCAATCCATCTACCATGCATATCTTTGGAGTGTGGGAGGAAACCGGAGCACCCAGAGGAAACGCACACACACGGGGAGAATGTAGAAACTCCACACAGACAGTCACCCAAGGCTGGAATTGAACCCGGGCCCCTGGCTGGGATGCAACAATGCTAAATAACCACTGTGTCACCGTGCCAGCCTTTCATAAATCCATGTTGGCCCTGTCTAATCCTGCCATTAATTTCTAAGTGTTCTGTTATCACTTCCTTTATTATAGATTATTATAGGATTTCCATACCATCAATGTCAGACTAATAGATCTGCAGTTGCCCGGTTTCCTGTAACCCCACATATTTACGCCGCTAATCCACCTAACCTACACATCTTGGACACTAACGGGCAATTTAGCATGGCCAATCCACCTAACCGACACAGTTTTTTTGGACTATAGGAGGAAACAGGCGCAGACGAAGGAAATCCACACAGACACGGGGAGAACGTGAAAACTCCACAAACAGTCGTCCAAAGCTGGAATGAATCCGGGTCCCTGACGCTGTGAGGCAGCAGTGCCAACCCCGGTGCCACATCTTCGCTTAATCTAATACAGTCCTTGAATTAGCAACGGCTGGAACACTTCTGCTGCTGTTTTTCAACTGAAAGGAATCTATTTTTGTTGGAAGCGCCACACATTTGCACATCACCATGTCTAAAACAGCTTGTTTTGTGTTTGGAACTGGAACGTGCTTCTCCAAGAAATTGCTTGAATAGATTCTGTGAATGAAGCTTCTATTCAACTTTTGACAATCTGAGCGATTTATACAGTAAATGGAAGAATCCACAGGAGCATTGACTTACAGAGGGATCTGTGTGTACAAGTCTATAGATCCCTGAAAGTGGCAACACTGGTGGATGAGGTGGTCAAGAAGGCAGACAACATGCTTGTCTTCATCGACCGGGGCAGAGTATAAAAGTTAGCAAGTTATGTTACAGCTGTATGAAACTTTAGTTGGCCACATTTGAATAATTCTTGCAGTTCTGTTCGCCACACGACCAGAATGATGTGGATGCTTTGGAAAGGGTGTAAAGAAGGTTTACCAGAATGTTGCCTGGTCAAGGAGGGTTAAGTTATGAAGAGAGGTTGTATAAACAGATTGTTTTCACTAAAAAAAGGGAGGCATGCACATTATGAGAGGCATCAATATGGTGGATAGTCAGAGACTTTTCTCCAGGGTGGAGTGATCAACTACAAGAGGGCACAGGATGAAGGTGAGAGGGGCAAAGTTTAGGGGAGACGTGTGGGGAAGATTTTCACACAGCGGGTGGTGGATGCCTTGAATGCACTGCCAATGGAGGTGGTGGAAGCAGGCATGTTACCAATGTCCAACATGAATCTTTATAGAAAGATAAACAGGAGACGAACAGAGGAATAGAAACTGCAAATGGGCAGTAAGTACTGGGTCTGAATAAGGATTAGGAGTCGCCACAGGCTTGGTGGGCCTGTTACAGTGCTGTATGTTTCTTTGTATATGGAGATTAAAACCACCCGTGATTATTGCAGTATGCTTTTACAAGACCCCATTATTTTTCCTGTGGAGTGTCAGAGATGATGACTATTGTCAGGGGCCAAAAAATGATTCCCACAAGTGACCTTTTAACCTTGTAAATTCTAATCTCTACCCAAGCTGATTCTGCATCTTGATCATTGGAACTAAGTTCACCTCTCGCTATTGTACTGACACCTTTTACTAACAGACAGGCTCCACCACGTGTCCTGTCCTCCATTTACTGTCATCCACTCACTCTCCCCCTTTTCACAAATCAATTGATGCTGTGTCTGGGGAGAGCTGTGCACATCTGAGGAGGAGGGGAGAACCTCCAAAGGTGAACCATAACATTATTCCCCCACACTTTCGACAAAGATTTGTGGGACTGTCATCCCATTGCTCAGGGATCAGAGAGAGAAGCAACAGGAGTCAGAAGAAAGGCAATTTTCCTTATTCATAACTGACGCCAATAGTAATGGGCAGTGTTTTTTATACAAATACCAGTGGTGAAATTATATTGTTGAATATTCAGTTATTATAAACACAATCTCACAGTCTGCTACTTACTGCAGTTCCTGTATTTTGCAGTCCGGATTCCTCAGAGCCACAGACAGCAGTTTCACTCCGGAATCTCCCAGTTTATTGTAACCCAGATTCAGATCGATCAGTGAGTGGTTTGTACTGAGAGCAGAGGCCAGGTCCTCGGCACAAGAATCTGAGAGATCGTTACGAAAAAGACTAGAGATCAGAGAGAGGAAAATAACAGAAATCAGGGTAAATCAACAGTGTTTTTAAGAATAAGATCATTAACAATAATAATGTACAGCGCGGGACATTCAGGAAACACAACTTCAGTTCATACAGAAGGCAAAATAGCATTGATGCTGTAAATCTGAAATATGAATAAAATATGTTAGGAATTCTCAGCAGGTCAGGCAATATCTGTGAAAATAGAAACAGATTTAGTTTCAGTTCAATTAGCTAAAATTAGAACTTGGAAGTAGCAGTGAATTAAATTGTTTTAAGTGACAGGGAGCTGGGGATGGGCGGGTGACAAGGAAAGAACAAAATGGAAGTGCCTGACTGATTAAATGACAAAAAGGATGATGGTGAAAGGGAAGAGCACAGGATTCCCATGTCCTTACCCTGAGTCACAGGGAGGGACATGGGATGGTCAGTGGCTCAGGAATGGAGTGTGTGGTGGGGTTGAAGATGATGAGAGATAAACCTTTTTCACGATGCCAGTGGTTCGGGTCTGGAATGTACAGTCTGGAAGTGTGGTTGGGGCAGGCTGATTCGAGGCATAACAGAAGGCAGTCGATGAACATCCGAAGGAAACAATGTGCAAAGATACGAGGAGAAGGCAGTAGAATGAGACAAATTCCTAATCCTAGTTTGGTGAGCCGGTGCAGACACATTTCGCCTCGTGGTGCTCCGAAATAATTCTGTGAAGATAATGGTTGGAAATGTATCGAGATTTTAACTGGAAGCTGGTGATGTTGCAGTGTCAACAGGGTTAGGTAATTTAGGCAGTTTCCACAAAGGGCCATTGGTATCTCTCTCAGATAGAATCAGAGAATTGTTACAGAGCAGAAGGAGACCATTCGGCCCATGCTCTCTGCACTGACTCTCTGAATGAGCAATTTACTAAGTGTCCTTCCCCCAAATTCTCCCCGTAACCCTGCACAATCTTCCTTTTCAGATCATAATCCAATTCCCTTTGGAAATTTTCAACTGAACGTGTCTCCACCACACTCTCAGACAGTGAACTCCAGCCCTTAACCACTTGCTGCAGGGGAAGTCCCGGTTCAGGAAATGCTGGCACGGGCAGCACTTTGATAGGCAGCAGCTCTGGAGAGACCAGTGAGGAAGACCTGGTTAAGAACACAGGGCTGGAATGGGAGGAGAAAGGTTAAACTCAATTCAATGATGCACTTGGCAACACTTGGTACTCTTCCCCAAGGCTACGTGAGTTTGGAGCAAATTTCTGTTCTCTCAGGACTGGACAGTATCTGCCACATCAATCCAAGTATATCGGGATGGAGATTACTGGAGACCTGAGTAGGCGTGGGTTATATGGTTGCATGAGGCAAAAGGATGAATAACATGCCAAGTTCTGACAAGGTGGTGAAGCATTTTATAGCATATAATCTGAGGCATATGGGGTCGAATGAGAATGAAAGTGAAATGGTAGAAAGGCCATCCCCACAGAGACACAGGCAATGCCCAGACAGCAGCATCGACTGTCAGAGACATGTCAGCCTCTCTCTGCAGAGTTCTAGATAGTCAGATAACTCTAGCACTGTGAGAATGGGATGGTCAGAGGCAAGAGGCTTTCCCTGCGTAGACATGGTGGTCAGTCAGGTTCTCACCAGGAGAGGCTTGTGTCTTTGATGGGAGAGTAACAATGGAACTTTATGTGCCTGTAGAAGAGAGCACGAAACGTCAGGGAATGAAGTAAAAATGCTGACAGCGTCCAGATCTTGAAATCCTTACACGTAGAATTAGCAGCGCTGGAGCTGGGAGAACAGCAGATAGTGTGGGAAATCGCTGATTGCGATACTGGTTGTGGAGCTGAGAGTGTGCGGTCGAATGGATGGACACAGGAGACTCTCTGGTGCCTGCAACACATAGAGCTTGTGTACCCATCACCGGTCACATGGAACCGGCTAAAGGACATGTTGGAATGTACATTTTGTCACAAACTATGTCTTGAAGAAATATGCTGAATATTGAAGGATATTGAATTTGATGATCAACCATGAACAAAATGAATGGCGGAGCAGGCTCGAAGGGCCGAATAGCCGACTCCTGCTTCTAGTTTGTATTTTAATCATGTTTCTATGCAGGTTATGTTGTCGGCACCGTGCTATCTGTAGCCGGTTTCCTTTATTGTTACTGAAGCAGTATAATTGACATCATGTTGATTTTAATCTGAACTAATGCAGTGTTCTGTTGTTTCAGTGTTCCCCCTGGGATGGCAGAGTAGAGCTTGATTGCGGGTGATTGACAGGTTATGTCATGTGACTGAGGGACAGCTATTTTTCACAGAACATTCTAGTTTCAATTCTGCTTTCAGAAGCTGCTTGAAGTTCAGACAAACAGCAGTGCTGTTTCCCTCTCTGAAGTTGGAGTTTTTGTTGATTAAGTGTTGCTGTGTTGGAAGCTGTCAGAGACTGGGGTTACCTCTCTGCAGTTCGGCTGTTCGGGGGCGACATCCTTCTCTGAAAACAATTGTCTGTTGGCTCTCCGGAAGTGGTAACACGTGAGCATACTTGTTTTTGTGCAAACTGATGATGGAGAAGGGTGTATGTCTGTGGGTATTGCATTATATTGGAACAACAGAGATAGCTCGCTGTGAAGAGTTATACTGTGTCATGTTTAAGTCTTGCAATTGGTAAAGGTTATGCTAATTCTTGTTGTTATATTCTAACTGCATTCTTAAATAAACTGTGTTTGATAAAAGCATCCTCATGGGTCACTTGATTCATAGCTGGAGTGAAACACCTCATGCTCATCAATGCCAAAATCAAATGTAAAACCGAGGGCCCAGGCTAACTTCACAAAACACCTTGGAGTTTCTGGTCTGCATCTTAACAATTGCCTCCATTCACTCTTTACTCTTCCTCACAAATCAAGGGTTGTGTGACTGGGTGACGTGTGTCCCCCTGTAAGCATGTGAACGGGTCCTCATAGAGTCACCATCACATTATTCCCCTACACCCAGGGCACAAAAATCAGTGTGATTGACATTCCACTGCATTGGGATCACAGAGAGAGAAATCACAGGAATCAGTGAAAATTCAGGTTCTGGTTCATAACTTCCAACCCCTGGGCCTTTATAGAGTTTTTCAGCACAGAAAGAGGCCCTTCGGCCCATCGTGTCTGTGTCACCCATCAAGCAGCAATCTATTCTAATCCATTACCAGCACTTGCTCCATAGCCTTGTCTGCTGCGGCATTTCAAGTGCTTGTCTGAATGCTTCTTAAATGTTGCGAGTGTTCCTGACTCCACCACCCTTTCAGACAGTGAGATCCAGATTCCCACCACCCTCTGGGTGAAAAAACTTTTCCACAGAACCATAGAATCCCCACTGCGCAGAAGGTGCCCAATCGCGCCATCGACTCTGCACTGACTGTCCGAAAAGGCCTGGCCCACACAACTGTTTATCACTGGACATTTATTATGGCAAATCCACAAACTACATATCTTTGGACACGAAATGATAATTTAGCATGGTCGATCCACCTAACCTACACATCTTTGGACTGTGGGAGGAAAACAGAGTACCTGACGGAAACACGCACACATGGGGGGAACATGCAAGCTCCACACAGGCAGTCACCCGAGGCCAGAATTAAACAAAGGTCCCTGACGTTGTGAGGCAGCAATGCTAACCACTGTGCCATCTTCAATTCTCCTCTGAAATCCTCCCAATGCCTTAAATCGATGCCCCTGGTTATTGTCTCCTAAAACCAAGAGGAAAGGTTTATTTCTATAATTTGATACAAGTCCACATGGTCGTCCCCCAGCCTTCCCTGTCTGAAAAAAATAACAGGAGCATTGACATACAGATAGATCTGTGCGTACTTGTCCACTGATCCCTGAAAGTGGTAACACAGGTGGATAACTTGGTCCACAAGGCATGCAGCATGCTTGCTTCATTGGCCAGGGCATCAAGTATAAAAGTTGGCAAGTTATGTTACAGCTGTATTAAACTTTAGTTCGGCTCAACATGGAATATTGCGTGCAATGCTGATCGCCAGACAACCAGAAGGATGTGGCTGCTTTGGAGAAGGTGCAAAGAAGGTTTACAAGGATGTTGCCTGGTCTGGTTAAGGTATGAAGAGAAGTTGAATAAACTCGGATTGTTTTCACTGGAAAGACGGAGGCTGAGGGGTGACCTGATAGAGGCAGATATATGGTTGATAGTTGGAGTCTTTTCCCCAGGGTGGAAAGGTCAACTACAAGACGGGACAGTTTGAAGGCAAGAGGGGAAAAGTTTAGAGGATACGTGCGGGGAAAGTTTTCACAGAGAGTGGTAGAGGCCTCGAATGCACAGCCAGTGAAGTTGACGGAAGCAGGCACGTTCCCAATGTTCAAGGTTTATCTTGATAGAAACATGAACGGGAGATGAACAGAGGAATAGAAACTGCGTATGAGCAATAAATACTGGGTCTGAATAAGAATGAGGAGTCGCTGCAGGCTTGGTGGGCCGAAGGGCCTGTTACGTGCTGCATGACTCTTTGTTCATCTTTGTCCATGAATGTTAAAATCACCCGTGATTATTGCAGAATGTTTTTACAAGACCCCATTATTTTTCCTGTGTACTGTGTCGGAGATTCTGAATATTGTTAGGAGCCTATGAATGATTCCCACAAGTGATCTTTTAACTTTGCTAATTCTTATCTCTACCCAAACTGATTCTGCATCTTGATCATTTGAATCAAGTTCACCTCTCGCTACTGTACTGACATCTGTTACTAACAGCGAGACTCCACCACCATGTCCTGTCCTCCATTTACTGTCATCCACTCACTCTCCCCCTTTTCACAAGTCAATGGATGCTGTGTCCGGGGAGAGCTGTGCACATCTGAGGAGGAGGAGTGGACCTCAGAGGGTGATCCATAACATTATTCCTCCACTCCCTCGACAGAAGGATCTGTGGGACTGACATCCCATTGCTCAGGGATCAGAGAGAGAAGCAACAGGAGTCAGAGGAAAAGCAATTTTCCTTATTCATAACTGACGCCAATAGTAATGGGCAGTGTTTTTTATACAAATACCAGTGGTGAAATTATATTGTTGAATATTCAGTTATTATAAACACAATCTCAGACAGTCTGCTACTTACTGCAGTTTCTGTATTTTACAGTCCGGATTCCTCAGAGCCACAGACAGCAGTTTCACTCCGGAATCTCCCAGTTTATTGTAACTCAGATTCAGATCTATCAGTGAGCGGTTTGTACTGAGAGCAGAGGCCAGGTCCTCGGCACAAGAATCTGAGAGATCATTAACATTCAGACTGGAGATCAGAGAGAGAAAAATAACAGGAATCAGAGTAAATCCACACTGTTTTTAAGAATAAGATCATCAACAATAATAATGTACAGCGCGGGACATTCAAGAAACACAACTTCAGTTGATACAGAAAGCAAAATTCTATTCATGCTCTAAATCTGAAATATGAATAAAATATGCTGGAGACTCTCATCAGGTCAGGCAATATCTGTGAAGAGAGAAACCGATTTAGTTTCAGTTCAATTAGCGAAACTTAGAAATTGGAAATAGCGGTGAATTCAATTGTTTTAAGTGACAGGGAGCTGGGGATGGGCGGGTGACAAGGAAAGAACAAAATGGAAGTGTCGGAGTGATTAAATGTCAAAAAGGATGATGGTGAAAGGGAAGAGCACAGGATTCCCATGTCCTTACCCTGAGTCACAGGGAGGGACATGGGATGGTCAGTGGCTCAGGAATGGAGTGTGTGGTGGGGTTGAAGATGATGAGAGAGAAACCTTTTTCACACTGCCAGTGGTTCGGGTCTGGAATTCACAGCCGGGAAGTGTGGTGGAGGTCGGCTGCATTGAAGCAGTCAAAAAGGAATTAGATGATTATTTGAATATAAACAATGGGCCAGGATACGAGAAAAACGCTGGAGAATGACACAAATTCCTAATGCTAATTTGGTGAGCTGGTGCAGACACGATGGGCCAAATGGCCCCATTGTGCTCCGTAAGAATTCTGCAAAAATAATGGTTGGAAATGTATCGATATTTCAACTGGAAGTTGGTGATGTTGCAGCGTGGACAGTGTCAGTAGCCATAGTCCTCAATAAAATGTTAATACTGATAGGCAAAGGGATCTGGGTGAACAGGTCCACAGATCACTGAAAGTGGCAATGCAGGTGGAGAAGGTAGTCAAGAAAGCATACGGCATGCTTGCCTTCATCGGCTGGCGCATTGCGTTTTAAAATTGGCAAGTCATGTTGCAGCTTTATAGAACCTTCGTTCGGCTGCACTTAGAATATAGTGTTCAATTCTGGTTGCCACTCTACCAGAAGGATGTGGAGGCTTTGGAGAGGGTACAGAAAAGATTTACCAGGATGTTGCCTGGTATGGAGGGCATTAGCTATGAGGAGAGGTTGGAGAAACTTGGTTTGTTCTCACTGGAGCGACGGAGGTTGAGGGGAGACCTGATAGAGGTCTACAAGATTATGAGAGGCATGGACAGAGTGGATAGTCGGAAGCTTTTTCACAGGGTGGAAGAGTCAATTAGAGGGCATAGGTTTAAGGTGCAAGGGGCAAGATTTAAAGGAGATGTACGAGGCAGATTTTTTACACAGAGTAGTGGGCGCCTGGAGGTAGTGGAAGCGGATATGGTGGTGACGTTTCAGGGGCGTCTTGACAAGTACATGAATAGGATGGGAATAGAGGGATATGGTCCCTGGAAGGGTAGGGGGTATTAGTTAAGTCGGGCAGCATGGTCGGTGCAGTCTTGGAGGGCCGAAGGGCCTGTTCCTGTGTTGTAATTTTCTTTGTATTTCTCTCCAATAGAGAGAGACAATTTGTTACATGTAGCTTCAGGGATACAACTTAATAAACGTGCGGCAATGGGAGGAGATGGGATTCCATGAACCCCACAGCCGGTAAGAGGACCAAACCCTCAAATTTAGCATCATTCTACATCACACTCTAAACCAAATGAACTAACCAACTCCACATATAACCAAACAGGCACATTAATATCTGACAGGTGAGGGGAATCCGTGCACTCAGGCAGAATCACAGAATTGTTACAGAGCAGGAGGAGGCCATTCGGCCCATTGTGTCTGCACTGACTCTCCGAATGAGCAACTCACTAAGTGTCATTCCCCCACCTTCCCCCCAAAACACTGTGCATTCCAGAGCTTAACCACTGGCTGCAGGGGAAGACCCCATTCAGGCAAAGCTGGCACCAGATTAAAAGGCAGCCAGCAGCACTTTCAAAGGCTCTGTAGGGAGCAGTGAGGGAGCCCTGGTTAATGAACAAAGGGCTGAAATGGCAGAAGGCAGATTAAACCCAATTCGCTGACATTACCCTGGAAATTCTCAAGGATATATCGGTTTGGAGGGAGGTTCTGTTCCCTCAGGAGTGGAGGAGGAGTCCTGTAACATCAACCCAAGCAAGTCTGGATAGAAACTGCCAAGGGCCTGAGCAGGCAGCACGTGGCTGCCGTGAGGCAAAAGGATCAATAACCTGATATGTTCTGACAAGGAGTGTGTTAAACTTACGGGCTGATATGTGAATAAGGATGAAAGAGAAATTGTGGAAAGAACATCTCCACCCAGATACTGGCAATGTCCAAACAGCAGCATCAATCTTCAGGAACATGTCAGCCTCCCTGTGAAGGGTTCCGGTCAGTCAGAGATGATTGCTGCACTGCCGACACTGAGTGACCATCCTGGTGGTCCCATGATGGGCAGTCTGGCAGCATCATAGGCTTGTGTGTGTCTTTGATAGGTGACTATCAATGGAAATTTATGTGCTTGTAAAAGAGGGCACACAGCTTCAGAGAAGGAGCCAAGAGTGACAGTGTCTGGATTGTGTCATCCTTATGCCAATGGAAGATGCAGTGCTGGAGCTGGGAGACCTGGAGGCTGGGTGGGCAATCGCTGATGGTGAGATGGGTTGTGGATCCAGAGAGAGTGAGTGAGTGAATGGATGGGCACAGAAGAGACTCTGCTGCTGAGTCCATAACTTGGAGCTTGTGTGTTCATCATTGGTCACATGGAGCTCTGGGTTAGGAACAGTCAGAAGTTTAACAGCACCAGGTTAAAGTCCAACAGGTTTATTTGGTCGCAAATGCCACTAGCTTTCGGAGCGCTGCCCCTTCGTCAGGTGGAGTGCACAAATGCTCACAAACAGGGCATACAGAGACACAAACTCAATTTACAGAATAATGATTGGAATGCAGTCTTTACAGATAATCAAGTCTTAAAGGTACACACAATGTGAATGGAGGAAGCATTAAGCACAGGTTAAAGAGATGTGTATTGTCTCCAGACAGGACAGCCAGTGAGATTCTGCAAGTCCAGACAAGCTGTGGGAGTTACAAATAGTGTGACATGAACCCAAGATCCCGGTTGAGGCAGTCCTCATGTGTGCGGAACTTGGCTATAAGAACATAAGAAATAGGAGGAGTAGGCCATCTTGCCCCTCGAGCCTGCCCCGCCATTCAATAAGATCATGGCTGATCTGATCGTGGTTTAGTTCCACTTACCCACCCGCTCTCCATAACCCTTAATTCCCTTATTGATCAGAAATCTATCTCCCTGTGACTTAAACATATTTAACGAGGTAGACTCCACTGCTTCAATGGGCAGAGAATTCCAGAGATTCACTACCCTCCGAGAGAAGAGGTTCCTCCTCAACTCTGTCCTAAACTGACTCCCCCTTATTTTGAGGCTGTGTCCTCGAGTTCTTGTTTCCTTTCTAAGTGGAATGAATCTCTCTGCCCCGACCCTGTCCAGCCCCTTCTTCATCTTATATGTCTCTATAAGATCTCCCCTCAGCCTTCTAAACTCCAACGAGTACAGGCCCAATCTACTCAATTCTCCTCATAAGCTACACCCCTCGTCTCCGGTATCAACCTGGTGAACCTTCTCTGTACTCCCTCCAAGGCCAATACATCCTTCCGCAAATAAGGGGACCAAAATTGCACACAGTACTCCAGTTGCGGCCTCACCAGTACTCTGTACAATTGCAGCAAGACCTCCCTGCTTTTATACTCCATCCCTTTCGCGATAAAGGCCAACATTCCATTTGCCTTCTTGATCACCTGCTGCACCTGCAAACTGAGCTTTTGCGATTCATGCACAAGGTTCTGTTCTCTCAGTTTCTGCTCAGCGACTCTGCGCTCTTGTGTCTTGTGAAGGCCGCCTTGGAGAACACTTGCGCAAATATCAGAGGCCAAATACCCGTGACCGCTGAAGTGCTCCCCAACAGGAAGAGAATAGTCTTGCCTGGTGATTGTCGAGCGCTGTTCATTCATCCGTTGTTGTAGTGTCTGCATGGTTTCCCCAATGTACCATGCCTCGGGACATTGGTACATTGGGGAAACTTTAAACTAGGACTTTAACGTAGTGTTGTTAAACTTCTTACTGCGTTTACCCCAGTCCAACGCCGGCATCTCCACTGGGCCTGGAGGTCTGGAGTGCATCTACTTCAATGCAAGGAGCGTAGCAGGTAAGACAGACGAACTTAGGGCCTTAACGCTTACGAGGAATTTGGATGTGCTTGCGGTGACAGAGACTTGGTTGAAAGAGGGACAGGACTGGCAGCTGAATATTCCGGGGTACAAGTGTTTTAGGCAAGACAGAGGAGGAGCCAAGAGGTGGGGGAGTAGCAGTATTAGTTAGAGAGCATATTACAGCGGTGCAGAGGGAGGACAATTCAGAGGGGTCGTGTAACGAGTCACTGCGGGTGGAGCTCAGAAACAGGAAGGGCACAGTGACTATGTTGGGGGTATACTACAGGCCCCCCAACAGCCCAAGGGAAGTGGAAGAACGGATATGTCAGGAGATAATGGATAGGTGCAGGAAAAATAGGGTTGTTGTGGTGGGAGACTTCAATTTCCCTGGTATAGACTGGAAATCGCGTAGGGCTGGGAGTCTGAATGGGGAGGCATTTGTAAAATGCGTACAGGAAGGTTCTTTGGAACAATATGTAGATAGCCCGACTAGAGAGGGGACTATACTGGACCTGGTACTGGGGAATGAGCCCGGTCAGGTCTTCAAAGTTTTCGTAGGGGAACATGTGGCAAATAGTGACCACAATTCTGTTAGCTTTCGGATAGTGATGGAAAAGGATGAGTGGTGTCCCAAGGGTAAGGTGTTGGATTGGGGGAAGGCTAACTTTAGTGGGATTAGGCAGAATTTGGCAGCTGTTGATTGGGAGAGGCTGTTTGAGGGTAAATACACATCTGGATGTGGGAGTCTTTTAAGGAACAGTTCTTAGGGCTGCAGGATAGGCATGTGCAGGTAAAGAAGGATAGGAAGGGTAGGATTCGAGAACCGTGGATAACCAGGGAAAATGAGCGATTGGTCATAAAGAAAAGAGTGGCGTACGTTAGGTCCAGGCAGCTCAAAACGGAGGGAGCTCTGGAGGAATACAAAGAAAGTAGGAATGAACTCAAACGAGGAATTAGAAGGGCAAAAAGGGGTCACGAAATGTCCTTGGCAGACAGGATTAAGGAGAATCCCAAGGCATTTTATTCATAGGTTAGGAGCAAAAGGGTTGTCAGGGAAAAAAATCAGACATCTCAGGGACAAAAGTGGGGAATTCGGCTTCGAGCCCAAAGAAGTAGGGGAGATCCTAAATGAATACTTTGCGTCGGTATTCACAAAGGAGAGGGATGTGTTGACTGGGAGTGGCTCGGAGGGGAGTGTTGACTCGTTAGAGAAAATCTCCATTACAAGGGAGGAAGTGTTAGGTTTTTTAGGGAATATAAAGACTGACAAATCCCCAGGGCCTGATGGAATCTATCCAAGGCTGCTCGGGGAGACGAGAGATGAAATCGCTGGGCCTCTGACGCAAATCTTTGTCTCGTCACTGGACACAGGTGAGGTCCCAGAGGAATGGAGGATAGCTAATGTGGTCCCGTTATTTAAGAAGGGTAGGAAGGATAACCCGGGAAATTATAGGCCGGTGAGCTTGACGTCAGTGGTCGGGAAGTTGTTGGAGAGGATTCTTAGAGATAGGATGTATGCGCATTTAGAAAGAAATAAACTCATTAACGACAGTCAGCATGGTTTTGTGAGAGGGAGGTCATGCCTCTCTAAACTGGTGGAATTTTTTGAAGAAGTGACTAGAATGGTTGACGAGGGAAGGGCCGTGGATGTCGTCTATATGGACTTTAGTAAAGCGTTTGACAAAGTCACTCATGGTAGGTTGGTGCAAAAGGTTGGATCTCATGGGATAAAGGGGGAGGTGGTTAGATGGGTGGAGAACTGGCTTGGTCACAGAAGACAGAGGGTGGTAGTGGAAGGGTCTTTTTCTGGCTGGATGCCTGTGACTAGTGGTGTTGATGTGGAGATGCCGGCGTTGGACTGGTATGCGTGGACCTGCAGAGTTTCACTGGCTGTCTTGTCTGGAGACAATACACATCTTTTTAGCCTGTCTTGATGCTCTCTCCACTCCCATTGTTTTGTTTCTTAAAGACTTGATTAGTTGTAGGTATTCGCATTCCAACCATTATTCATGTAAATTGAGTCTGTGTCTTTATAAGCTCTGTTTGTGAACAGAATTCCCACTCACCTGAAGAAGGGGCTTAGAGCTTCGAAAGCTTGTGTGGCTTTTGCTCCCAAATAAACCTGTTGGACTTTAACCTGGTGTTGTTAAACTTCTTACTAGTGGTGTTCCGCAGGGCTCTGTATTGGGACCTCTGCTGTTTGTGATTTATATAAACGATCTGGAAGAAGGTGTAACTGGGATGATCAGTAAGTTTGCAGACGACACAAAAATGGCTGGACTTGCAGATAGTGAGGAACATTGTCAGAGGCTACAGAAGGATATAGATAGGCTGGAAATTTGGGCAAAGAAATGGAAGATGGAGTTCAATCCAGATAAATGCGAAGTGATGCATTTTGGTAGAACTAACGTAGGGGGGAGCTCTACGATAAATGGCAGAACCATAAAGGGTGTAGATACGCACAGGGACTTGGGTGTGCAAGTCCACAGATCCTTGAAGGTGACGTCTCAGGTGGAGAAGGTAGTGAAGAAGGCATATGGCATGCTTGCCTTTATAGAACGGGGCATTGAGTATAAAAGTTGGGGTCTGATGTTGCAGATGTATAGAACGTTGGTTCGGCCGCATTTGGAATACTGCGTCCAGTTCTGGTCGCCACCCTACCAGAAGGACGTGGAGGCTTTAGAGAGAGTGCAGAGGAGGTTTACCAGGATGTTGCCTGGTATGGAAGGGCTTAGTTATGAGGAGAGATTGGGTAAACTGGGGCTGTTCTCACTGGAAAGACGGAGGATGAGGGGTGACCTAATAGAGGTGTATAAAATTATGAAAGGCATAGATAGGGTGAACGGGGGAAGCTTTTTCCCAGGTCGGTGGTGACGTTCACGAGGGGTCATAGGTTCGGGGGAGGGGTGGGGGCCGGGAGGTTTAACACGGATATCAGAAGGATGTATTTTACACAGAGGGTGGTGGGGGCCTGGAATGCGCTGCCGGGCAAGGTGGTGGAGGCGGGCACACTGGGAACATTTAAGACTTATCTCGATAGCCACATGAATGGAGTGGGAATGGAGGGATACAAAAGAATGGTCTAGTTTGGACCAGGGAGCGGCACGGGCTTGGAGGGCCGAAGGGCCTGTTCCTGTGCTGTATTGTTCTTTATTAGGAACAGTCTGTAGGACATGCTGAAATGTGCATTACCCTCTAACATTCTTCACTCTCTCATACAAAACAACAGCTGCGGTGAGCGGGAGACAGGCGTGCAGCTCTGAAGATGAGGAGGGTACGTCAGAGGATGGACTGTCATATTATTCCCCATGACCTCCACCAGAGCAGATACTGTCTCACACGAGTAGCAAAGGGGTTACAATCTGGCAGCACAGGAGAGCACACACAAACCCGAACAGCTGATGGAGGAAGGAATAGCTGAGTTCACTCACACTCGAGAGAACAGGTCATTGGCAGCTTCAGGAAGATGAAATGTGACTGTACAGCAGATACTGGAGCTGCAGCGCAAGGTATTTTAACATCTGGTGGAGTTTCCAAAGGCTGTGTGTATCCATACACAAAGGATGGAGGAGTCAGTCCAGGCCAGCAGTGTTACCATGTCTCAGGTATGAGCACAAATAGCATCATCCACAGAGAGATTGGTGACCTTCATGGAGAGTCACATCCAGCCTATCACCCACAGGAAATACACATGAACCTGCATGTTCTCACCAACTCCATGAGCTCTGTGGAACACGGGCTGCAGGAGGGGTGGGAAAATGTGCCTGGAGTAACTGTCAAGACGTCCCAGCTGAGCAGGGATGGTCCAGTTTGCCCTGAATGGATAGAGGAGCGGCTGCCTGCAACATTTGGGAGCTCATCTCAGGATGCCCCTGGTGTGAGCAGTGGGTCCTCTTCTGCTCCGACTGTGGCACAAGCACCTCACGAAGCTATGATGACAGAGACAACTCCAGCATCTGTGCAGACGACCCGCAGTTGGCCGGATCCTTCCAGGACTCAGGAAATCCGAGGACAAAAGCCATGGTCATCAAAATTCTCACAGGAGAGGTAAAGATCCTGCCTGCAGCTCGGCGGAAAATGCGGGGATGGGGGTGGTTGTCATGGTGGGGTTGCTTCCTTGGGCTTCACAGGGTTATACTTTGTTGTTACTGGTCACTTTGTTATGTATGTATTTTCAATAAATTCAGAGATGGAGCATCACTAAAAAAATCCTTCACCATATTACTGGGTCTTTAACAGTTCACTGGGAATGTGAGATGGGAAATGCAGCACTGAATGAGGTCAATACAATTCCAATGCCTTTGTTTCATGTAGTGACGGCTCCAGGGAAATTATAAAACATTCACAGAAACAGCAACAGTGCTGGAGATGGTGGAAGATTTATTACACTGAATGGCTGTGTGGGAGACTCATGCAAAACATGTCTGTATCACTGAATCTCTATCCTCCCTGACACATATCCCATGTCCCTGGCCTGTGGTCCATGGGGTTCCTCATCATGAAGCATCTGGTCAACATTGTATTGCATCACACTTTCCTCAAAGCTTCTCCATTCTAGATCCAGGTTGTATGGAACACAGCACAACACCTGGACATTTGAGACCCTTGCTGGGTATATTGAAGGGCTCCATCAGATCTATCTTTAGAAACCTTATGGCCTGCTCAATGGTCACTCCAATTGCCCTGTAGCAGCTGTGTGTCTCTCATCTGTAACTATGTTTGGGCACAATTACCCATCCCTTCAGTGGGTAGCACTGGTCTTTCTTAATTCATGGGATGATGGTGTCACTGGCAATGCCAACACTTGTTCCCATCCACAACTGTCCTTCAGAAGGGGATGGTGAACCATCTTGTTAAATTCTGAAGACCCTCTGGTACAATGCCTTTAGGAAGGGACATTCAGGATTATGATCCCACATCAGTGATGGAAAAGCAATATATTCCAAGTCAGGTTGGTGTCTGGCTTGGGAGGGAATCTGAAGGTTGTTGGTGTTCCATTCTTCTGATATTCTTGCCCATCTAGGCGATAGAAAAGTCTTCCTATTTTCTATCACCTAACCAGCATAGGCTTGTGTCTTTGATGGGAGAGTAACAATGGAACTTCATGTGCCTGTAGAAGAGAGCACGAAACGTCAGGAAATGAACTACAAATGGTGGCAGCGTCCAGATCTTGCCATCCTTACACCGAGTAGCAGCAGCACTGGAGCTGGGAGATCAACAGGCAGGGTGGGAAATCACTGATTGTGATACTGGTTGTGGAGCGGAGAGCGAGCGGTCGAATGGATGGGCACAGGAGACCCTCCGGCACCTGCAACACATAGAGCTTGTGTACCCATCACCGGTCACATGGAACCGGCTAAAGGACATGTTGGAATGTACATTTTGTTACAAACTATGTCTTGAAGAAATATACTGAATATTGAAGGATATTGAATTTGATGATCAGCCATGAACAAAATGAATGGTGGATCAGGCTCGAAGGGCCGAATGGCCGACTCCTGC
The DNA here is from genome assembly GCF_964213995.1 of Mustelus asterias. NCBI lineage: Eukaryota > Metazoa > Chordata > Chondrichthyes > Carcharhiniformes > Triakidae > Mustelus > Mustelus asterias. Next base: position 343,001 of record NW_027590345.1, on the reverse strand, counting down.
TTCTAGTTTCTATTTTAATCATGTTTCTCTGCAGGTTATGTTGTCGGCACCGTGCTATCTGTAGCCGGTTTCCTTTATTGTTACTGAAGCAGTATAATTGACATCATGTTGATTTTACTCTGAACTAATGCAGTGTTCTGTTGTTTCAGTGTTTTCCCTGGGATGGCAGAGTAGAGCTTGATTGCGGGTGATTGACAGGTTATGTCATGTGACTGAGGGACAGCTATTTTTCACAGAGCATTCTAGTTTCAATTCTGCTTTCAGAAGCTGCTTGAAGTTAAGACAAACAGCAGTGCTGTTTCCCTCTCTGAAGTTGGAGTTTTTTCTGTTTAAGTGTTGCTGTGTTGGAAGCTGTCAGGGACGGGGTTACCTCTCTGCGGTTGGGCTGTTCGGAGGCGACATTCTTCTCTGAAAACAATTGTCTGTTGGCTCTCCGCAAGTGTTTAAAAGCTGGAAATCGGCAACACATGAGCATACTTGTTTTTTGTGCTAACTAATGTTGGAAAAGGCTGTATGTCTGTGGGTATTGCATTATATTGGAACAACAGAGATAGCTAGCTGTTAAGAGTTACACTGTGTCATGTTTAAGTCTTGCAATTGGGAAAGGTTATGCTAATTCTTGTTGTTATATTCTAACTGCATTCTTAAATAAACTGTGTTTGATAAAAGCATCCTAGTGTGTCACTTGATTCATACCTGGAGTGAAACACCTCATGCTCATCAATGCCAAAATCAAATGTAAAACCGAGGGCCCAGGCTAACTTCACAAAACACCTTGGAGTTTCTGGTCTGCATCTTAACAATTGCCTCCATTCACTCTTTACTCTTCCTCACAAATCAAGGGCTGTGTGACTGGGTGACGTGTGTCCCCCTGTCAGCATGTGAAAGGGTCCTCATAGAGTCACCATCACATTATTCCCCTACACCCAGGGCACAAAAATCAATGTGATTGACATTCCACTGCATTGGGATCAGAGAGAGAGAAATCACAGGAATCAGTGAAAATTCAGGTTCTGGTTCATAACTTCCAACCCCTGGGCCTTTATAGTGTTTTTCAGCACAGAAAGAGGCCCTTCGGCCCATCGTGTCTGTGTCACCCATCAAGCAGCAATCTATTCTAATCCATTTCCAGCACTTGCTCCATAGCCTTGTCTGCTGCGGCATTTCAAGTGCTTGTCTGAATGCTTCTTAAATGTTGCGAGTGTTCCTGACTCCACCACCCTTTCAGACAGTGAGATCCAGATTCCCACCACCCTCTGGGTGAAAAAACTTCTCCACAGAACCATAGAATCCCCACTGTGCAGAAGGTGCCCAATCGCCTCATCGACTCTGCACTGACTCTCCGAAAAAGCCAGGCCCACACAACTGCTTATCACTGGACATTTACCATGGCAAATCCACAAACTACATATCTTGAGACACGAAATGATAATTTAGCATGGTCGATCCACCTAACCTACACATCTTTGGACTGTGGGAGGAAACCAGAGTACCTGACGGAAACACGCGCACATGGGGGGAACATGCAAGCTCCACACAGGCAGTCACCCGAGGCCAGAATTAAACAAAGGTCCCTGACGTTGTGAGGCAGCAATGCTAACCACTGTGCCATCTTCAATTCTCCTCTGAAACTCCTCCCCAATGCCTTAAATCGATGCCCCTGGTTATTGACTCCTAAAACCAAGAGGAAAGGTTTATTTCTATAATTTGATACAAGTCCACATGGTCGTCCCCCAGCCTTCCCTGTCTGAAAAAAATAACAGGAGCATTGACATACAGATGGATCTGTGCGTACTTGTCCACTGATCCCTGAAAGTGGTAACACAGGTGGATAACTTGGTCCACAAGGCATGCAGCATGCTTGCTTCATTGGCCAGGGCATCAAGTATAAAAGTTGGCAAGTTATGTTACAGCTGTATTAAACTTTAGTTAGGCCCAACATGGAATATTGCGTGCCGTGCTGATCATCAGACAACCAGAAGGATGTGGCTGCTTTGGAGAAGGTACAAAGAAGGTTTACAAGGATGTTGCCTGGTCTGGTTAAGGTATGAAGAGAAGTTGAATAAACTCGGATTGTTTTCACTAGAAAGACGGAGGCTGAGGGGTGACCTGATAGAGGCAGATATATGGTTGATAGTTGGAGTCTTTTCCCCAGGGTGGAAAGATCAAGTGTAAGACAGGACAGTTTCAAGGCAAGAGGGGAAAAGTTTAGAGGATACGTGCGGGGAAAGTTTTCACACAGAGAGTGGTGAGTGCCTCGAATGCACAGCCAGTGAAGTTGACGGAAGCAGGCACGTTCCCAATATTCAAGGTTTATTTTGATAGAAACATGAACGCGAGATGAACAGAGGAATAGAAACTGCGTATGAGCAATAAGTACTGGGTCTGAATAAGAATGAGTCGTCGCCGCAGGCTTGGTGGGCCGAAGGGCCTGTTACTGTGCTGCATGGCTCTTTGTTCTTCTTTGTACATGAATGTTAAAATCACCCGTGATTATTGCAGTATGTTTTTACAAGACCCCATTAATATTCCTGTGTACTGTGTCGGAGATTCTGAATATTGTTCGGGGCCTATAAATGATTCCCACAAGTGATCTTTTAACTTTGTTAATTCTTATCTCTACCCAAACTGATTCTGCATCTTGATCATTTGAATCAAGTTCACCTCTCGCTACTGTACTGACATCTGTTACTAACAGTGAGACTCCACCACCATGTCCTGTCCTCCATTTACTGTCATCCACTCACTCTCCCCCTTTTCACAAATCAATGGATGTTGTGTCCGGGGAGAGCTGTGCGCATCTGAGGAGGAGGAGAGGACCTCAGAGGGTGAACCATAACATGATTCCCCCAGTCCCTCAACATAAGGATTTGTGGGACTGATATCCCATTGCTCAGGGATCAGAGAGAGAAACAACAGGAGTCAGAGGAAAAGCAGTTTTCCTTATATATAACTGACGCCAATAGTAATGGGCAGTGTTTTTTATACAAATACCAGTGGTGAAATTATATTATTGAATATTCAGTTATTATAAACACAATCTCACACAGTCTGCTACTTACTTCAGTTCCTGTATTTTACAGTCCGGATTCCTCAGAGCCACAGACAGCAGTTTCACTCCTGAATCTCCCAGTTTATTGTCACCCAGATTCAGATCTATCAGTGAGCGGTTTGTACTGAGAGCAGAGGCCAGGTCCTTGGCACAAGAATCTGTGAGCGTGTTACGATAGAGACTGGAGATCAGAGAGAGAAAAATAACAGGAATCAGGGTAAATCCACAGTGTTTTTAAGAATAAGATCATTAACAATAATAATGTACAGCGCGGGACATTCAAGAAACACAACTTCAGTTGATACAGAAGGCAAAATTCTATTGATATTGTAAATCTGAAATATGAATAAAATATGTTGGAGACTCCCATCAGGTCAGGCAATATCTGTGAAGATAAAAACAGATTTAGTTGCAGTTCAATTAGCGAAACTTAGAAATTGGAAGTAGCAGTGAATTAAATTGTTTTAAGTGACAGGGAGCTGGGGATGGATGGGTGACAAGGAAAGAACAAAATGGAAGTGCCGGACTGATAGAGGCAGATATATGGTTGATAGTTGGAGTCTTTTCCCCAGGGTGGAAAGGTCAACTACAAGACGGGACAGTTTGAAGGCAAGAGGGGAAATGTTTAGAGGATACGTGCGGGGAAAGTTTTCACATAGAGAGTGGTTGGTGCCTCGAATGCACAGCCAGTGAAGTTGACGGAAGCAGGCACGTTCCCAATGTTCAAGGTTTATCTTGATAGAAACATGAACGGGAGATGAACAGAGGAATAGAAACCGCGTATGAGCAATAAGTACTGTGTCTGAATAAGAATGAAGAGTTGCTGCAGGCTTGGTGGGCCGAAGGGCCTGTTACTGTGCTGCATGGGTCTTTGTTCTTCTTTGTACATGAATGTTAAAATCACCCGTGATTATTGCAGAATGTTTTTACAAGACCCCATTAATATTCCTGTGTACTGTGTCGAAGATTCTGAATACTGTTCGGGGCCTATAAAAGATTCCCACAAGTGATCTTTTAACTTTGTTAATTCTTATCTCTACCCAAACTGATTCTGCATCTTGATCATTGGAACTAAGTTCACCTCTCGCTGCTGTACTGACATCTGTTACTAACAGCAAGACTCCACCACCATGTCCTGTCCTCCATTTACTGTTATCTATTCACTCTCCCCCCTTTCACTAATCAATGGATGTTGTGTCCGGGCAGAGCTGTGCACATCTGAGGAGGAGGAGAGAACCTCAGAGGGTGAACCATAACATTATTCCCCCACACCCTCAACATAAGGATTTGTGGGACTGACATCCCATTGCTCAGGGATCAGAGAGAAACATAGAAACCCTACACTGCAGAAGGAGGCCATTCGGCCCATCGAGTCTGCACCGACCACAATTCCACCCAGGCCCTACCCCCACATATTTTACCCGCTAATCCCTCTAACCTACGCATCCCAGGACTCTAAGGGACAATTTTTAACCTGGCCAATCAACCTAACCCGCACATCTTTGGACTGTGGGAGGAAACCGGAGCACCCGGAGGAAACCCACGCAGACACGAGGAGAATGTGCAAACTCCACACAGACAGTGACCCGAGCCGGGAATCGAACCCGGGACCCTGGAGCTGTGAAGCAGCAGTGCTAACCACTGTGCTACCGTGCCACCCATAAGAGAGAAGCAACAGGAGTCAGAGGAAAAGCAGTTTTCCTTATTCATAACTGACGCCAATAGTAATGGGCAGTGTTTTTTATACAAATACCAGTGGTGAAATTATATTGTTGAATATTCAGTTATTATAAACACAATCTCACACAGTCTGCTACTTACTGCAGTTTCTGTATTTTACAGTCCGGATTCCTCAGAGCCACAGACAGCAGTTTCACCCCTGAATCTCCCAGTTTATTGTCACCCAGATTCAGATCTATCAGTGAGCGGTTTGTACTGAGAGCAGAGGCCAGGTCCTCGGCACAAGCATCTGAGAGATCATTAACATTCAGACTGGAGATCAGAGAGAGAAAAATAACAGGAATCAGGGTAAATCCACAGTGTTTTTAAGAATAAGATCATTAACAATAATAATGTAAAGCGCGGGACATTCAAGAAACACAACTTCACTTCATACAGAAGGAAAAATTCTGTTGATGCTGTAAATCTGAAATATGAATAAATATGTAGGAAATTCTCATCAGGTCAGGCAATATCTGTGAAGATAGGAACAGATTTAGTTTCAGTTCAATTAGCTAAAATTAGAAATTGGAAATAGCGGTGAATTCAATTGTTTTAAGTGACAGGGAGCTGGGGATGGGCGGGTGACAAGGAAAGAACAAAATGGAAGTGTCGGAGTGATTAAATGTCAAAAAGGATGATGGTGAAAGGGAAGAGCACAGGATTCCCATGTCCTTACCCTGAGTCACAGGGAGGGACATGGGATGGTCAGTGGCTCAGGAATGGAGTGTGTGGTGGGGTTGAAGATGATGAGAGAGAAACCTTTTTCACACGGCCAGTGGTTCGGGACTGGAATTCACAGCCGGGAAGTGTGGTGGAGGTCGGCTGCATTGAAGCAGTCAAAAAGGAATTAGATGATTATTTGAATATAAACAATGGGCCAGGATACGAGAAAAACGCTGGGGAATGACACAAATTCCTAATGCTAATTTGGTGAGCTGGTGCAGACACGATGGGCCAAATGGCCTCATTGCGCTCCGTAAGAATTCTGTGAAGATATTGGTTGGAAATGTATCGATATTTCAACTGGAAGTTGGTGATGTTGCAGTGTGGACAGTGTTAGTAGCCATAGCGCTCAATGAAATATTAATATTTCTCTCCAATGGAGAGACAATTAGTTACATGTAGCTTCAGGGACACAACTTAGTAAATGTGGGGCAATGGGAGGAGGTGGGACTCCATGAACCCCACAGCCAGTACGAGGACCAAACCCTCAACATTAGCGTCATCTACATGACACTCGAGACACCGAGACAACTGAACTAACCAACTCCACACTATTGCCAAAATGGGCACATAAATATCTGACAGGTTCGGGAAATCCGTGCACTCAGGCAGCACAGGCAGAATCACTGAATTGTTAAAGGAGGCCATTCGGCCCAGTGTCTGCACTGACTCTCCGATTGAGAAAAGCACTAAGTGGCATTCCCCCAAAACCCTGTGCATTCCAGAGCTTAACCACTCGCTGCAGGGGAAGACCCCATTCAGGCAATGCTGGCACCAGATTTAAAGGCAGCCAGCAGCACTTTTAAAGGCTCTGAAGGTTAATGAACAAAGGGCTGAAATGGCAGATTAAACTCAATTCCCTGACACTACCCTGGAAATTCTCAAGGCTATATCGGTTTGGAGGGAGGTTTTGTTCCCTCCGGACTGGAGGACGAGTCCTGTCACATCAACCGAAACAAGTCTGGATAGAAACTGCCGAGGGCCAGAGCAGGCAGCACGTGGCTGCAGTGAGGCAGAAGGATCAATAACCTGATATGTTCTGACAACGTGAGCGTTAAACTTACAGACTGATATGTGAATAAGGATGAAAGAGAAATTGTGGAAAGAACATCTCCACCCAGACACTGGCAATGCCCAGACAGCAGCATCAATCTTCAGAAACATGTCAGCCTCTCTGTGAAGGGTTCCGGTCAGTCAGAGATGACTGCTGCACTGCCGACACTGAGTGACCATCCCGGTGGTCCCATGATGGGCACTCTGGCAGCACCATAGGCTTGTGTGTGTCTTTGATAGGTGAGTAACAATGGAAATTTATGTGCTTGTAGAAGATGGCACACAATGTCAGAGAAGGAGCTAAGAGTGACAGTGTCTGGATTGTGTCATCCTTATGCCAATGGAAGATGCAGTGCTGGAGCTGGGAGACCTGGATGCTGGGTGGGCAATCGCTGATGGTGAGATGGGCTGTGGATCCAGAGAGAGTGAGTGAGTGAATGGATGGGCACAGGAGAGACTCTGCTGCTGAGTCCAAAACCGGGTGCTTGTGTGTCCTCCATTGGACACATGGAGCTCTGGATTAGGAACAGTCTCCAGGACATGTTGGAATGTGCATTACCCTCTAACATTCTTCACTCTCTCACAAATCAACAGCTGCTTCGAGAGGGAGACAAGTGTCTACCTCAGAAGAGGAGGAGGGGTTCACAGAGGGTGCTCTGTCACATTATTCCCCATATCCTCCACCAGAGCAGATACTGCCTCACACGATTCGCAAAGGGGTTACAATCTGGCAGCACAGAGCAGCACACACAAATCCGAGCAGCTGACGGAGGCAGGAATAGCTGAGTTCACTCACACTCGCGAGGGGACAGGTCATTGTCAGCTTCAGGAAGATGAAATGTGACTGGAGTCTTTAACAATGCAGCAGATACTGGAGCTGCAGTGTAAGGTATTTTAACATCCGGTGGAGTTTCCAAAGGCTCTGTGTATCCATACTCAAAGGATGGAGGAGGCCAGCAGTGTTACCATGTCTTAGGTATGAGCACAAATAGCATCCTCCACAGAGAGATTGGTGACCTTCATGGAGAGTCACATCCAGCCTCTCACCCACAGGAAATACACATGAACCTGTATGTTCTCACCACCTCCATGAGCTCTGTGGAACACGGGCTGCGGGAGGGGTGGGAAAATGTGCCTGGAGTCACTGTCAGGACCTCCCCAGCTGAGCAGGGAGGGTCCAGTTTGCCCTGAATGGATAGAGGAGCGGCTGCCTGCAGCATTTGGGAGCTCCTCTCAGGATGCCCCTGGTGTGAGCAGTGGGTCCTCTTCTGCTCCGACTGTGACACAAGCACCTCATGAAGCTATGATGACAGAGACAACGCCAGCATCTGTGCAGAGGACCCGCAGTTGGCCGGATCCTTCCAGGATCCAGGAAATCCGAGCACAAAGGCCACGGTCATCGAAATTCTCAGAGGAGAGGAGAGGAGTAAGATGCTGCCTGCAGCTCAGTGGAAAGTGCAGGGATGGGAGTGGTTGCCATGGTGGGGTTGCTTCCTTGGGTTTCACAGGGTTATACTTTGTTGTTACTGGTCACTTTGTTCTGTATGTATTTTCAAGAAATTCAGAGATGGAGCACCACTAAAAAACTCCTTCACCATATTACTGGGTCTTTAACAGTTCACTGGGAATGTGAGATAGGAAATACAGCACTGAATGAGGTCAATACGATTCCAATGCCTTTGTTTCATGTAGTGACGGCTCCAGGGAAATTATAAAACATTCACAGAAACAGCAACAGTGCTGGAGATGGTGGAAGATTTATTACACTGAATGGCTGTGAGAGTTAAGCTTCATGGAAAATATGTCTGCATTAAGAGGAGGCCGAGATTAATCATTCTACTCAGCACTTCTGGCTGAAGATGGCACTGATGCTCTGGGTTCCCTCATCAGTAATGATGGAATTTTTGTGGCATGTTTATAGAATCATAGAATTCCCACAGTGCAGAAGGAGGCCCTTTGGTCCATCGAGTCTTCACCAATTCTTTGAAAGAATATCATAACCAGGCCCTATCTCTGGAACTCCACATATATGGCCCACTAATCCCCGTAACCTACACACCGAGACACCTCGGGACAAATTAGCATAGCCAATCAACCGAACCTGCAGGTCTTTGGAGTGTGGGAGAAAATTGGAGTACCCAGGGGAAACCCACACAGACACTGGGAGAATGTGCAAACTCTACACAAAGTCACCCAAGGCCGGAATTGAACCCTGGTACCAGGCGCTGTGAGGCAGCAGTGCTAACCACTGTGCCACCGTGTCGCCTAATGTAACCGGCATGTCCAACATTTTGTGGCATGTCCAGCATTTTTTATGACTGTATATGGCAAGAGAGCAGATCTCTGATTGATCCATTGGTTTTGGTGTGATTGAGCTCCGTCTATCATATGGTCCGCTCTGTGTTCTGGTGGCCGTGTGCTGGAGCTTCACCAGGTTCACATCTCATTTTTAGGTAAACCCAAGTCTCATTTGGTAGTATATGCAAAGAAAATGAGTTGTTATAACACAGCACTGGTTGCTGGGGAAAGCCACTGTCAGCTTCCTATAAATGAAAGGTACAGACCTATGCATTCTATTTTAAGATGCTCCTTAATCGCCGTTTAACATAAATTTGAGAGTGGATCCCTCAGGATAAAACTCATCAGAATTCCATGTAATTTGTAATCTGCCTTACCAATACACAGCAGTTTCCTACATTTAATCAAACTGAGAAGCCGACAAACATAAACATCTATAATCTGAATGACAAATTAAACTAAACTGAACATGTGACCAGCCATATTTGATAATTCTATAAACATTTAATTGATTTGTCCATCTTTTTTATTCTCATGAACGGTTTTGAAAATAATTATAAATGATTAGTTAATTCTTTCACTCCTGAATCTCGCAGTTTATTGGAACTCAGGTTCAGACACGTCACTGACTGGTTTGTACTGAGAGCAGAGGTGAGAATACCTGAGGCTGTTACTCTTCAAACTGGAGATCAGAGAGAGAAAGATTTCAGGAATCAGAGTGAATCCGTGGTGTTTGACACGAATACTAACAGGAATGATGTGGAATGGTTATTAATGACACTATTACTGACACTGATAATAATTTACAGTGTCAGACATCCACTGATTATTAACACAATCTCACATAGTCTGATACTTACTCCAGTATCTGTATTTTACATTCTGGATTCCTCAGAGCCGCAGACAATAGTTTCACTCCTGAATCTCCCACTTGATTGCGACCCAGACTAAATGGAAAAAGTGAGAAACACATTAAATTTAGATTAATGTTCAGCAGAAAAATAGCTCAATCTATTTTTGTGTCAGAAACTTAGCACCAGTGGTGACCTGATTCAAGTTACGATACTATACCTCACCCAAGTTGATCTTTCTCTACACCCTAGCTGTGACTGTAACACTGAATTCTGGACTCTTTCCTTTCCTATGTACGTTACGCTTTGGCACTAATAAATGTGACAATATTAAATCAGATAATATCAAATCCTTTCTGTTGAATGGAAAAGGCAATAGTCAGCATTGAAACAATTGAACAATTAACTCCCACTGGTTTGCCTACTGGGGGAAACCACTTTTACACCTCTCAAAAAGTATATTTTGTTTAATTGTCCATGGGATATGGCTGTCGCTGGCTAGACCAGCATTTATTTCCCACTGCTAATGGCCCCTAGATGAGGTGATACCCACATCCTGTGAACAAGCAAGTAATTTTTAAACATGTTCCACATTCTGGTCTCATTTCTTGATCATCAGAATTACCCTCCTGAATCTCACTGACCCTGCTAAGTTTCTGGAAATTCAAATCATTTCTGCTGTTACATAAATCCAGGATTTTCTGAGAATTGTACATTTTACTGGGAGTTAAATGATAAAGCTGTGAGAGTGGATCGCTCGGGATTCCCTGTGCTTCTTAACTATTATGATGTGGAGATGCCGGCGTTGGACTGGGGTGAACACACTAAGAGTTTTAACAACACCAGGTTAAAGTCCAACAGGTTTATTCAGAAGACAAACACGGGACATGGTGGACAGAGTACCCTTCGTCGTCCAGTACTTCCCCGGAGCGGAGAAGATATGGCATCTCCTCCAGAGCCTTCAACATGTCATTGATGAAGACGAACATCTCGCCAAGGCCATCCCCACACCCCCACTTCTTGCCTTCAAACAACCGCGCAACCTCAACCAGACCATTGTCCGCAGCAAACTATCCAGCCTTCAGGAGAACAGTGACCACGACACCACACAACCCTGCCACAGCAACCTCTGCAAGACGTGCCGGATCATCGACACGGATGCCATCATTTCACGTGAGAACACCATCTACCAGGTACACGGTACCTACTCTTGCAACTCGGCCAACATTGTCTATCTGATACGCTGCAGGAAAGAATGTCCCGAGGCATGGTACATTGGGGAAACCATGCAGACGCTACGACAACGGATGAATGAACACTGCTCGACCATCACCAGGCAAGACTGTTCTCTTCCTGTGGGGGAGCACTTCAGCAGTCACGGGCATTCAGCCTCTGTTCTCCAGGTAAGCATTCTCCAAGGCGGCCTTCACGACACACGACAGCGCAGAGTCGCTGAGCAGAAACTGATAGCCAAGTTCCGCACACATGAGGACGGCCTAAACCGGGATGTTGGATTTATGTCACATCATCAGTAACCCCCACAGCTTGCCTCCTGGACTTGCAGGCTGTCCTGTCTGGAGACAATACACATCTCTTTAACCTGTGCTTAATGCTCCCTCCACCCACACTGTCTGTATCTTTAAGATCTGGTTGGCTGTAGGGATTCGCATTCTAATCAGTATTCTGTAACTTGATTTTGTGTCTCTGTGCCCTGTTTGAGAGCACATTTCCACTCCATCTGATGAAGGAGCAGCGCTCCGAAAGCTAATGGTATTTGCTACCAAATAAACCTGTTGCACTTTAGCCTGGTGTCGTTAAAACTCTTAACTATTGACATTGTATCATCTGTATAATATCTCAGGGTGAGTTAAAGTGTGAAACTGTGCTAACTGTTGCATTAAGGTCCATCCCCTAGATTTTACAAAAGGAAAGATTATTCTCCCATTAGAAAGCTGAAATGTTTCTGTTTGATTAGTTTATAGGGGAGGGGTGTCTCCCGCTACATTCCACAGTAAACAGGCTCTACATTTTCTGCAGGTACATAGAACAGTACAGCTCAGAACACCCCTTCGGCCCATGATGTTGTGCCGAGCTTTATCTGAAACCAAGATCAAGCTATCCCACTCTCTATCATCCTGGTGTGTGGCTAGTGTTCTATCTCCGGGAATTACCGGGAGTTCCCTCTTCCTGGTAGATCCTCACATAGGAAAAGGATTATCCGAAAATCCTGTTTCATATCACTGACAGTTTGACTGGAGATTTTCCAGCAGCAGGTTTCCTCATTCAGGAAATTCTGGTTTCCTTGGCTCAGATGTAAGCTCTGCAGTCCTGCCACATTTAGCTGTGAATGGAGTGCATAATGAAAGAACAGAAGGAGGAGGATCCAAAAATATCCCATCCTCATGACGGAGGAGACTCGCACATCAGTACAAGATATGGCTCAAATATTAGTAACTAACTTCAGTGGCTGAACCATCCAGAGGGCCCCAACATCACAGATATCAGCTCATTCCATTCACTCCACATGATGTCAAGAAATAGTTAAAGATAATGGATACTGCAAAGACCACAGATCTTGACAATATTCCAGTAACTGTACTGAAGATTACTGCTCCAGAAGTTGCTCTGTTCCTCGCCAAGTTGTTCCAGTGAAGCTACAACACTGATGTTTACCCAAAATAGTGGGACATTGTCCAGATATGACCGTAAACAAAAAGGAGAGAACAAATCCAATCTGTCCATTTACCACCCCATCAGTCTACTCTCGATCATCAGCACAGTAATGGAAGGCTAACAAGACTAACAAGTGACACTTAATGAGCAATGACCTGCTATCTGACTTGAAGCTTGTTTTTACTCAGGGACACTCAGCCCCCGACCTCATTACAGCCTTGATGCCAACACGGACAACAGAGCTGAACTCAGGATGAGAGGGGAGACTGTCTGCCCTTGACATCAAGGCAGCATATGGCTACATGTAGCAAAAAGGGAGCCAGAGAAAAACTGAAGTCAATGGAAATTAGTGAAAAAAACCTCTCTGCCGGTTGGAGCAACGATGTGGAGATGCCGGCGTTGGACTGGGGTAAACACAGTAAGAAGTTTAACAACACCAGGTTAAAGTCCAACAGATTTATTTGGTAGCAAAAGCCACACAAACTTTCCAAGCCCCTTCTTCAGGTGAGTGGGAATTCTGTTCACAAACAGAGCTTATAAAGACACAGACTCAATTTACATGAATAATGGTTGGAATGCGAATACTTACAACTAATCAAGTCTTTAAGAAACAAAACAATGCGAGTGGAGAGAGCATCAAGACAGGCTAAAAAGATGTGTATTGTCTCCAGGCAAGACAGCCAGTGAAAGTCTGGAGCAACACCAGCACAAAGGAAGATAGTTACGGTTGTTGGACCATCTACAAGATGCAGTGCAACAACTCAGCATGGCTCGTTACACAGCACTGTCCAGTCTTGTGATTTCTATCCCTGGAAGGACAAGGGCAGCAGATGAATGGAAACATCACCACCTGGAAGTTCCCTTCCAAGATACACACCATCCTGACTTGGAAATATATCATCGTTCCTTCACAGTGACTGGGTCAAAATCCTGGAACTCTCTCTCTCACAGCTCTGTGGGTGCACCTACACCACAGGAGTCCCGAAATGCAATTCCAGTGATATAATTGTAAGCATAGTTGCTTTCCAAGTAGTTGATACGGTTTAATTCCCAGCTATCTCAGTTTGTCGGAGTGGGTGAAGAGAGGGTCATCTCATGTCCAGGAAATCACAGCAGGAATTTCTCAGGGCAGTGTCCTCGGCCCAACCATCTTCAGCTGCTTCATCAATTACACTTCCTCCATCATCAGGTCAGAAGTGCAGATGTTTGCTGAAGTCTGCACAACGTTCAGCACCATTCTCAACTCCGCAAGACAGTGATGCAGGACCTGTCCATATTTAGCAAGGCTTGAACAATATTCAAAGGAGATGACCATCTCCACCAAGAATGAATACAATCATCTCACTTTACATTCAATGGGATTATCATCACCTGAATCCTGACTACCAGCACCTTCGATGCTACCACTGGCCAGAAACAGACTAGACATATCATTACTGTGGCTTTTAGAGAAGATTAAAGGCCAGGAACTCTGCGCAGAGTAACTCACCTCCTGACTTCCAAATACATTTCCACCTTCTACAAGACACATGTCAGGAATTTGATTGAATACCATCCACTTGTCTGCATGAGTGCAGCTCAAGATTCAGGAAGGTCACCACCATCCAGGATAACTCTGCTTGTTGACTGGTTCTCCACCCATCACCTTCAACACTCATTCCATCCACCACAGAGATAGAGCGAGCAGTGTGTACCATCGACAAGATGCAGTGCAACAACTCCCAATGACCCGTTACACAGCACCTTCCAAACTTGTGATTTCTATCCCTTGAAAGACCAGATAAATGGAAACATCACCATCTGGAAGTTTCCTTCAAAAATACACACCATCCTGACTTGGAAATATATTGCCGTCCCTTCACAGTGACTGGGTCAAATGTCCTGGGACACTCTTTCGCACAGCACTGTGCGCACCAACACAACGAGTCCCTAAATGCAATGATGGTGATATAATAGTGAGCATCATTGCTTTCCAAGCAGTTGATACGGGTTCAATTCCCAGCTATCTCAGTTTGTTGGAGTGGATGAAGAGGGGGCCAGGAACCAGTAACCACAACCTAAATTCATTTTAGTCAAGTCTGCGGCTCCAGGCTGGAGCAGTAGTGTTAAACTTAGCCGAGGGTCGGAGGGGAGTTGATCATTCAGCTACTCTGAGCCAGTCCACGTTTAGTTCAAAAGGGAAATGGTAAATCTAATAGCGACACGGAGGAAACTAAATTAATTGGTTGGTAAAAATAAATGCCGCTTGCGATTGGATTTATACTTTTGTGAATTGGAAGATGCAACCGAAAGGGTCAATGGTGGTTCTGCTGTTGATGTGGTGGACATGGATATTCAAAAATCATCAGATGAAATCTGAGTCATATGAATAAGCAATATAAAATAATCGGTAGAATTGTTAACGGATTGCAGGATCAGAGGGACTGGATGTATATGTGCATCGATCATTGCCGTTAGCAGGGCAAGTGTAGGTAGCAATTAATAAAGAACACAGCATCTTGGGCTTTACTGTTATATAATAATTTATGTTTGTGGGCAGTGGACAATAATTCATGAGTTTAAGTTTAATTTGTGTTTCTGTGCTTGTGAGCTCAGAAAGGGCCAAAACTTTAATTTCACTTCATGTTAAACAAAGCTACCCGCCTGCGGGTTTTTGGTTTCAGTTTAAACTGTCCCTACATTTTAATTTAAGGTTTACGACGTTGTAAGAGTTATGGAGGTTTAAAAGAATGGTTGCTTCTATTCAGAGGCCCACAATGAATGATAGAAGCACTGAGTTTCAGTTACAACCAGTTAATCCAGGAAGCAAGACGGACTTCACAGAGGCTGCCAGTAGAGGCAGCGCAACGCAGACATTCAGAAAGCAACCCGAACTGATGATGTCACCAGTGATCACGTGACTGATAAAGGGACATTGTCCCAATATAACACACACCGACTGTAATACATAACAGAGGTAGAGCGCAGTAAAATAATCCTGATCATAATTAAAACACAAACTAAGCTGTACCGAACAAGAGAAACTAATTTCTGTATAGCATCGTACAGAATCAGATGGTTTCTGTTGGGAGAGGGAATGATCCTTTTTCAGATTTTGGAGGGAGGCCTTTACAGCAATAATTATTTAAAATTCATCCCAATAATGTTTTTATTCATTCAAGGAATGTGGGCATCGCTGGTTTTGCCAACATTTATTGCCCACGAAAATCTGCCTTCTCGAAACGATGTAGTTTTATCAGAGAATCGAGATTTATTACAGGTTCAGAAGGAGGCCAATCGGCCCATCATATCTGCATCTGCTCCCAAACGAGTATTATTACTTTGTGCCATTCTCCCACACTTTGTGACGATTGGACATTGTTTCTCTCTTTACGTCCTCGAATGAACATGCCTCTGTTTTATTAGAACAAAGGAAATGGCTTCTCGACAATGAAAATATCCGCTATGAGACCAAACAGTTACCTCAACTCCTGACATTTGTGCAGACCGAGTCCCAGCCGCTGGAACCCTTCACACTGAATGTAGCATCGCTCCAGATCGAGGTGTTTTATTGTGTCACAGAGTCCAATGACATGAGACAGGACCGCACAGTCAATCGGGGTCAGTCGCAATCTGCTAAATGAAAGTTTTTCCACAGATCCCACTGTGTTCCGAGCCAGTGCTTTATTCTGAGACTCAAACAGGTAGTGGAATGTGTTCAGGAGCTTCCTCTTCCCAGTTTCAGTCTCTGTGTCTCCAATCTGCCCTTCAACCTTCTCCTTCACCCAGTCAATCACTCGACAGGTTGTTTGATGAAGAAATGGACCCAGAAACTCCACCAGGGGTCGAGCTGACTGTGGGGAGGACAGACCAGCAACAAAACGGAGAAATACCTCAAATCGCCCATCTTCCTTGCTGTGGGCTTCATTGAGGAGTTTCACGATCTCCCCGGGATCTGGAGTCAGGAATTGTGTGAGTGCAGCTGCAAACTCTTGGATGGTGAGGTGTGGGAATGTGTAAACCACACTCTGGGCAGAAACATCTCTCTCCAAAAGTTCCATCAGGAACCCAGACAGGAACTGGGAAGGTTGTAGATTGTACTCAATCAAATCTTCATTTCGAAACACAATCTTCTTCTTGGAGACTCCTGTGTAGGCCATCTCACCAAGCTTCAGTAACACATCACGAGGGTTTTCAATCTCTCGGCCATGGTTTTTCAGAATGTTGTAAATATAGTAGGAATATAGTTGGGTGATGGTCTTGGGAACTTGCTGCCGTTTCCTGTCTCTTTGTGTAAAGAAGGGACCCAGTGACAGACCGAGGATCCAGCAGTAGGAAGGGTTGTAACACATGGTGTACAGGATCTCGTTCTCCTCCACGTGTTTGAAAACAGCTGCTGCCACCGTCTGATCTTCAAAAAACTTGTTGAAATATTCCTTCCGTTCATCACCAACAAATCCCAGGATTTCAGCCCAGACACTGATGTCAGCCTTTTCCAATAAATGTAATGCAGTGGGGCGGCTGGTCACTAGCACTGAACATCCTGGGAGCAGCTTGTGCTGTATTAAACTGTACACAATATCAGACACTTCACACCGGATTTCAGGATCTGTGCACATGGACTGAGGTTCTGTATTTCTCCGATTGTCGGCAAAATCAATCCTGTCCTTGAATTCATCCAAACCATCGAATATAAACAGCAATCCCTCTGGGTTCTTCCAGAGCTCTCCCAGAATATCCCCAAAGTAAGGATACTGATCCAATATCAGATTCCTCAGGTTTATTCTACAGTTAATAGTGTTCAAATCCCGGAATTTAAAACTGAAAACAAATTGAAAGTGTGGGTATATTTTCCCAGTGGCCCAGTCATAAACAATCTTTTGTACCATTGTTGTTTTTCCAATTCCCGGCACTCCACTCACTGCTGCTGAACTCCCAGATTTGGATCTTGAATGGGATTGGTGGAATAATCTCCTAATTTTTTGCAGCAAACTGCCCGTCTGGGAAAAGCTGCTCTGGAACAATTGATCAGTTCGGATTTTTTCCAGTTCTCTCCGGAGATCTTTCTCTCTCCATTCTTCATGGTCTTGGCCTCTTGCCAGCAGTTCATGTTCGACAAGTGCCCGATCTCGAACAGTAGAAATAACCGTTAGCTCAGCGTATCGATCAACCAGCTGGAAAATCTTAACCTTCTCCTTTATGAGGATAGTGTTCACTGTCAGTGTTCCAGCTTGTACCCGGAGTGTCTCCTTGTGTTTCTGTTGGAGATCTTCAATGAGAACAGAGAGAATTGTTAGTTGCATTAAAATACCATCTTTTCTGAATTGTTAGACTTACTTTACAGTGTCAGTCAAGGTTTGTGCAGGAATTGAAATTAAGTTATTGGAAACCTCGCTTCACAAGCACCAATTTTCAATTAAAGTTTCAGATCGTGACTTAACTCTAATATTTCCATAAATTTCCATTTTATGAAGGTGATGTTTCCTCTCTGATGGTTAATGCTTTCCAACCTGCCCTTAATACAGACACCTCACTGGGAGTCTGCAAGGATCATGGTTACATGACAGACGATTTTCGGGTCCATTAGTCTGCGAACTAGTCAGTGTTCCCAATGTGCTGCAGAAATGGTAAATGGGATATTGGATATGAATGGGAGATGGAGATTGTAATTGTTCAGGAGTCTCACTGTGACTACATCCCTCCTTCAACAGGTTCCCTTTCATACTGTGTGAGCATTGGAATACCAACAGTTTTGAACATGGAAAGTTCTCCTATTCTATCAGGCTGTTGCCTGGCACCCATGTTACTGGGGAGCCGGTTGGCTCAGTTGGTCAGATTGTGGGCCATATTGTGTCAGCAGCATGGGGTCCGATCCCCGTTGTATCTGGGGCAAATTCGGGACCTCACTCCTTGCCTTACCCGTGCCGGAGATCATTCAGCCGTGGTTCAAACCTGCCTTCAGACAGAGAATTCAAAGAATACCCATCCCTTTGTTGTAGTGTATTTCAGTAATCAATAACTATGTTTCAGCAGTTGTACGTGTAGATACATTAACTGTGTTTTGATAACCATTCTGCCATGATGGCAACAAGAAAAAGAACAAGGAGCTACTTTACTAAGTGTAATAGGAAACATTCACAGCTCATTTGAACTGTTTAACAATAATTATAATTCATGGTTAATTATGTTTCTTGTTTCCTCTCACCTAATTTTGGGAAATGGAAAATGTATTTATCTTCGTTCTTACATTGGGTTTGAAGGAAACCCCTGAATTAAGGGATTATCCTTTCAGTAGAGTAATGTGCTCTCTTTAACTACCATTAGGAAACTAACCAGTAATTTTGTATTAAGCCTAAATATTCCCTTTTCCTCAGAGACATTCTTCAGGTTAATGTTCAATTGTGTGAACACTTGTAGTATCATCATTTTTATCAAAGGCTGTCTGACCTCTCAATCTGTTCTGTGATATGGTAAAGATTATTGGGGGCGATTCTCCCATCCCAACGCTCTAAATTTTTAGCACGGCGGGCCGGGACAATCGCTTGTGGGCTGATTTGTGGGATTCAAGCATGCATTCCCGACGCGCACGCATCTCAGAGTGCCGGATATCCAGCAAGGTGGGGACCACGCTGAAAACCAGTGGGAACAACAGGTACGAGATTTTAATCTATTTTAACCTTATTTTAAAGTTATTAGCGGGCCTGGGACTGAAGCCTCCGGACCCGCAAGCATCTCCCACGCCCGTCAGTGCAATTTCACTCCGGCGCCCTTCAGATTCGCTCCCCAGTTTCAGGGAACTAACAGGAGGCTCCGCTGGAGTGAAGGGAGGGGTGCAATTGGGGCCCCTCAGGGGGTTGGGTGGCTTCAGGTTGTTACCCCCTGGGTATGGGGACTGTGGCAGGGCCAGACTGTGCTCCCAGCACTGCCTAATGGGTAAAGTGCCCATGCCCACAGGGCACCTTGGCACTAAGAACCAGGCATGGGGCAGTGCCAAGGGGGAGGGCCTAGCGGCCTCCGTGGGCGGGGTTTCTGCTTTCTTTTGGCGGGGGGGGGGGCGTCTGCTGGGCGGGACTAGGGTGTCTGCCTCCCATTGGTTGGGGGGGGGGGGGGGGGGGGGAAGAGAGAGAGAGAGAGAGAGAGAGAGAGAGAGAGAGAGAGAGAGAGAGAGAGAGAGAGAGAGATCCGGAGAAGATCGCGGGGGAGAGGTTCGGGGCTGGCTTGGGGGGGGGGGGGGGGGGGGGGGGGCGTTAGGGGCGGGGGACCCAAGGGGCAGCACTACGTGGGTCCCGTGGCTGGCCAGCGGTCGAGCTGACCAGCAAACTGCAGGCTGACAGTTCGGGGCCACTGCGCATGCGCAGAGGTCAGGAACTGTCAGCCTCTGGTGTGAATAGGCCCCACCCCCCAAACATTTAATGAGATTCACGATTGTGACCTCTGCATTGCACAGAGTGTGGAAGATTAGAGTGTGAACTCCCACTGAAAAAACAATCATCATTTATACCAGTTTCCCGCCAATTCAGCACATAGAACCCTTTTGGGAGAATCGCCCCCAATGTTCCTCATTTCTTCACCATTTTCCCTACAGTTCAAAATGGAACAAATCAGAGCCCGGGAAGTACAGGCCTCTCAGCCTGACCACTGTTATTGGGAAGATACTGGAAGGGATAATAAGAGCTATTCTTTATGAAACATTAGAAATTCACAATAAACTTCCACGTTTAGCCCTAACGTGGGGAAAATCAGAGCTAGGGAACTGCAAGTCGACCAGCCAGACGTCCGTTACCAAGTGGACATTGCAAGGGATAATATAAAGTTTTCCTTATGATCACTGGGAAAGGGAAGAGACCATTAGAATTCACAGAAGAACTGAAAAAGGTCCAACTTGCTGGAGTTTGAGGAAGTGAGTAGAATCATAAATGATGGAAATACGGTGGACATTGTCTCCCTAGACTTTTAGAAAGCCGTTGATAGGTTTCCTCACCAAAGAATGTTGTGAGATTAGTGGAAATTTGAAACTCTGCTTCAGGAATCGTCTTCAATGTTGCAACTAAAACTTAGTGGACTAGATGTAGTTTGGCTTGAAGACATGTCACAAATGATCTGAACAGAAAATATTGGGTAAGATCAGCATCCATGGAGACAGTAATTATCATTTTGATTCCATATGGCGGTACCTCAGAACTCAGTCACATTGGACTCAAAATGTTAACTATCGTTCTTTCTCCAGGTACTGCCAAAACCAAGTCTATCTCACTTTTTTATTGTTTTTACAGATTTCCACATCCATAGTTTTATTAAAAATGTTAGCCCGGGACTCTCTACTCCTCACAGTCTGATATTCAAGAGCTGAACAAGGTTTAACATATGAACTAGGGGCTTGCAGCATTAACGTGATGTCTACAGTAAGTTTGCAGATGCCAACAATACAATGGTTTACATGGTAGAAGGCAGTGAGATAAAGAAAAGTTTAGATCTGTGATAGCAGTGGGCACACATTGTTCATAAGTTAACATATAGGAGCAGAAATTGGCCATTCGGCCCATCTAGTCTGCTTCGCCATTCGATCATGGCTGAAGTGCTCCTTATCTCAATTTTCCAGCCTTCTCCCCATTACCAATTAAAAATATGTCTCACTCCTCCTTAAATTTACTCACTGCCCCAGCACTTCAGGGTCGCCAATTCCACAGATTCACAAAACAATATATTAAGATAGATGTATCTCATACATAGTGGTCGAGCCAATATTGAACAGATGGATTCTTTGCGCGAAAGATATTGAGACACAGAGACAGAAAAAGATCTCAGTGCCAGCATACACATATCACTGGAGGTCTGTGATCAATGTTGAGAATCTGTAGCTAAAGGTAACACGACATTGGGTTACATTCACAGAACCAATCGATATTAGATAACGAAGCAGTAGCTATAGGAGAGTGAGAGCAGAGGACACCGGGGCAGACATTCAATAGCCCTTAGGGGAGAGAGTGTGAGAAGAGAACACTGGGATACTGAGACAGACAACAGAACCTAGAGGAGAGAGTTAGAGGACGACACTGGCACAGACGTTCAACAGCACCGAGAGGATAGTGAGAGGGGAGAACACTGGAATACTGGGACAGTCAGCAGCAGCTAAAGAAGAGAGAGAGTAGGACACTGGGACAGAGTCAGCAGCACCTCGAGGAGAGTGCGAGAGGAAGACACTGGGTCACTGGGACAGACAGTCAGCAGCATCAGTGAGAAATTTGAACACCAGCTTGGAGTTTGGAGATGCTGTGTTGACATCAGGATTCAAAAATGGTGCGGGGCCAGGGGAAGCAGCTGATTGGGTAAGTATGATCGGGTATGTTTTTATTGGTTTTATCACTTATGGTTGTTAAAGTCTTTATTTTGTGGTTTCTCGTTTGTCCCTGCCATTATGCAGGAACAAGGAACCGGGAAGAAGCGATGTAGAGTAATTGATATTATTTAATTTTAGATATCTTTCAAAAGGTAAAGGGCTAGGTCATGACAGGAGATCTCAAAGCTGTGGTGTGCTCCTCGTGTTCCATGTAGGAAGCCCACATGTGCAGCAAGTGTCTCCAGCTGCAGCTGCTGGAAGCCCATGTTTTAGAGCTGGAGGTCGGCTGGGACACTATGGAGCATCCACAAGTATTGAGGATTACACTTATGGACAGGTGGTGACACCGCAAGGTAAGTCTCAACAGGCAGGAAGGGAATGGGTGACGACCAGGCAGATCAGGAGGACAAGGCAGGCAGTGCAGGAATCTCTTGTAGCCACTCCCCTGCAAATCAGGTATACCGCTTTGGAAATGACCTCTCAGGGGAAAGCAGCAACAGACAAATCTGTTGCACCAGGGTTGGCCCTGCTGCATAGAGGAGAAAAAAGTATGGGAATGCAATCGTTATCGGGGATTCAATTGTAAGAGAAATAGATAGGCCCTTCTGTGGTCACAGACAAAATTCCTGGATGATACGTTGCCTCCCACGTTCTAGAGTCAAACATTTTTCATGGACAAGTTAAAAAAAGACAGTAAGGGGAATAAGAAAAGTGATAGGCAGATAAATCAAGGGCCAAAATCAAACAGTGCCACAATGAACACACAGTGGGAACGGGACAATTGACAAAAAGACTATGTGCTTTAACGCACATAAAATTTGAAATAAAGTGGATGAATTAATCGTGCAACTAGATGCAAACAGGTGTGATGTCGTCAGGAATGACTGCAGGGTGACAAGCGATGGGACATCCAGTGGTGTTCACTATCTAGGAAGGAGAGTCAAAAAGGAAAAGATGATAGAGCTGGTTTGCTGGTTAAAGAGGAAATTAGGTTAATAATGAGGTAGGATATTAGCTATGATGTGTAATCCTTTTGGGTCGTGCTGAAAAGGCTCAGAGGTTGCAAAAGTTTAACTTGGAAAAGTGTGAGGTCATGCACTTTGGTCTCAAAAATAGGAAGGCGCCTTAGTACTTAAATGGGGAGACACTTCGGGGTGCTCCGGTGCACAGGGATCTGAGTCACAGAAAACTCAGTAAGAAGTTTAACAACACCAGGTTAAAGTCCAACAGGTTTATTTGGTAGCAAAAGCCACACAAGCTTTCGAAGCTCTAAGCCCCTTCTTCAGGTGAGTGGGAATTCTGTTCACAAACAGAACTTATAAAGACACAGACTCAATTTACATGAATAATGGTTGGAATGCGAATACTTACAACTAATCCAGTCTTTAAGAAACAAAACAATGGGAGTGGAGAGAGCATCAAGACAGGCTAAAAAGATGTGTATTGTCTCTAGACAAGACAGCCAGTGAAACTCTGCAGGTCCACGCAACTGTGGGAGTTACAAATAGTGTGACATGAACCCAATATCCCGGTTGAGGCCGTCCTTGTGTGTGCGGAACTTGGCTATCAGTTTCTGCTCAGCGACTCCGCGCTGTCGTGTGTCGCGAAGGCCGCCTTGGAGAACGCTTACCCGAATATCAGAGGCCAAATGTCCGTGACCGCTGAAGTGCTCCCCAACAGGAAGAGAACAGTCTTGCCTGGTGATTGAACACCGCTCGACAATCACCAGGCAAGACTGTTCTCTTCCTGTTGGGGAGCACTTCAGCGGTCACGGGCATTCGGCCTCTGATATTCGGGTAAGCGTTCTCCAAGGCGGCCTTCGCGACACACGACAGCGCAGAGTCGCTGAGCAGAAACTGATAGCCAAGTTCCGCACACACAAGGACGGCCTCAACCGGGATATTGGGTTCATGTCGCACTATTTGTAACTCCCACAGTTGCCTGGACCTGCAGAGTTTCACTGGCTGTCTTGTCTGGAGACAATACACATCTTTTTAGCCTGTCTTGATGCTCTCTCCACTCCCATTGTTTTGTTTCTTAAAGACTGGATTAGTTGTAAGTATTCGCATTCCAACCATTATTCATGTAAATTGAGTCTGTGTCTTTATAAGTTCTGTTTGTGAACAGAATTCCCACTCACCTGAAGAAGGGGCTTAGAGCTTCGAAAGCTTGTGTGGCTTTTGCTACCAAATAAACCTGTTGGACTTTAACCTGGTGTTGTTAAACTTCTTACTGTGTTTACCCCAGTCCAACGCCGGCATCTCCACATCATCACAGAAAACTAGCATGCAGGTACAGCAGATAATAAAGAAAGTGAATGAAATAGAATAGAAAGGTAAGGAAGTTGTTGCAATTATACAAGGCATTGGTGAGGCCGCACCTGGAGTATTGTGCACAGTTTTGGTCCCCGTATTTGAGGAAAGATGTCGTGGCATTGGAGGCAGTTCAGAGGAGGTTCACGAGATTGATTCCAGTAATGAGGGGTTTGTTGTATGAAGAGAGATTTAAAATAGATTGACCTATACTCTCTGGAATTTATAAGAATGAGGGGAGATCAAATTGGAGCTGTTCAAGATGATAAAAGGTATTGATAAAGTAGACATGGAGTGGATGCTTCCGCTGGTGGGGCATTCTAGGATGAGAGGTCATAGTCTTAGGATGAGGGGCAGCAAATTGAAAACAAAGTTGAGGAGAAACTCCTTCTCCCAAAGGGTTGTGAATCTGTGGAATTCGCTGCCTTAAAGTGCGGTGGATGCTGGGACAGTGAGTACATTTAAGGAGTTAGACAGATTTTTAATTGGTAAGGGAGTGAAGGATTATGGGAAGGAGGCAGAAAAATGGGGATAAAGAGCATATCAGCCATGATAGAACGGATGAGCGTACTGGATGGGCAGAATGGCCTAACTCTGCTCCTATATCTTATGAACTTATGCATACTTTAATGGGGATTGTAGATAGACCCACAAACTGTAGTGGTGAGGTTGGGGATGGTATTTAAAAGGAAATTAGTGATGCATGTGATAAAGGAACATCAGTAATTGTGTGTGATTTTAATCTGCATATAGACTGGCCAAGTGAAATCAAACACAATAACGTCGAGTAGGAATTCCTGGAGTGTATACGGAATAGTTTTCTGGAACATTCTATTGGTAGTGGGGAAAGTGCTATAGTTCATTAATAGCACTTGAAAACAGTGGCAGGATTGGACAGTTAGCATGGATATATGAAGTGGAAGTCTTGCTCGACAAATCTACTTGAATTTTTTCCAGGAAGCAACTAGCAGAGGTGACGAAGGTGAGTAAATGGTTGTGATTTATTTGGACTTTCAGAAGGCTTTTGACACGGCCCCAGGTAAGAGATGAGCCTGTAAAATTCAACACATTGATTTGGGAGCAGTGTATTGAGATGGACAGGAAATAAGCTCGCAGGGAGGAAACAGAGTAGCAATAACTGGGTCTTTTTCCAAATAGCAGACTGTGACTATTGGGATACTGCACGGATCGGTGCTGGGAGACCAATGAAAGGGTTAATGTCACCCAAGCTGCTATGAAAAAAAAGTTCTTATAAAAGTTTTCAGATACGCACCAAAACCAGTAGTTTAAGGGGACTGTGATTGGTTTTAATCTCTGAATGATGTGAGCTTAATCAATAACTGAGTGGATTGAGGTAACTCCTAAAATGTGATTGGAATATGCTAATTACCTAGAATTGAATTTGAGGCTATAATTGCTTCTGTATTTAGGAATTCTGTATTCTGGCTAGTGACAGACTGTGACCCATGACTTTCCAGAGTCTTCACTACGTAGATGATTAAAACAGCTGATAAAGAGAACTCTGTGACTTGGTCTAGTTACTTGAAAGATAAAGTTGTGATCAATTAAAAGGCTGATACCAATTACTACAACATCACTTATTCATGATATATATTAATGATTTAGATGAGGGGACTAAATCTAATATCTCCAAATGTGCAGACTACACAAAACTGGGCGGGTGGGTGAGCTGTGTGAAGGATGCAGAGATGCTTCCATGTCATATGGAGAAGCTGATTAAGTGGGGAAATGCATGGTAGATGTGGTATCATGTGGACAAATGTGAACTTAGCCACTTTGGTAGCAAAAACTGGAAGGAAGATTACTATCTGAATGGCTATAGATTAAGGGAGATGTGCAACGAGACCCGTGTGTCATCGCTCACCAGTCACTGAAGGTAAACATGCTAGTGCAGAAGGCAGTAAAAAAGGCAAGTGGTGTGTTGGGCTTCATACCAAGAGGATTCGAGTACAGGAGCAGTGATGTCTTGTTGCAACTACAGGGACTCGGTGAGATTACACCTGGATATTACATGCAGTTTTGGACTCCTTATCTGAGGAAGGTTTTTCTTGCTGTAAAGGGAGTGCAGAGAAGGTATACCAGGCTGACTCCTGGGAGTTCTCCAACCCCGCTGACCCGGCCCTGCCCCCGCCGACCTGGCGCCCACCTGACACCACCCCCGCCGGGGTGCAGAGAAGGTATATCAGGCTGATTCCTGGGAGTTCCCCACCCCCAATGACCCGGCCCTGCCCCCTGCCAACCTGGCACCGCCCCCGCCGGGGTGCAGAGAAGGTATACCAGGTTGATTCCTGGTATGAGGACGTATGAGGAAAGATTGAGTCAGTTAGGATTATATTCACTGGAGTTCGGAAGAATAAGGGAGGGATTTCGTAGCAACCTAAATTCTAATAGGACTAGACAGGATAGAGGTAGGTAGTATGTACCCGATGGCGGGGATTTCCAGAACGAGGGATCACAGTCTGAGGATACAGGGTAGACTATTTCGGACTGAAATGCAGAGAAATGCAAAGAGTCATGAGTCTATGAAGTTGACTACTACAAAAAACCTTGAAGCTGAAACATTGTATGTTTTCAAGAAAGACTTATCTATACCTCCAGGAGCTAAAGGGATCAAACAATTTGCAGGGAAGATGGGATCAGGCTAATGAGTTGAATGTTCAACCATGATCATAATGAACGGTAAAGCAGGTTCGAAGGGCCGAATGGTCTACCCCTGCTCCTACTTTCTATGTTTCTCTGACATGATTTTGCCTGCACACTTTCCTGCTCACATCACACCTGGATAGTGTGCACAGTTGATGTTACCCCCCAACATAGAACGTAGAACATTACAGCGCTGTACAGGCCCTTCGGCCCTCGATGTTGCACCGACCTATGAATCTAAAGCCCACCTAACCGACACTATTCCAATATCATCCATATGTTTATCCAATGACCATTTAAATGACTTTAATGTTGGCAAGTCTTCTACTGCTGCAGGCAAGGCATTCCACGCCCTTACTACTCTGAGTAAAGAACCTATCTCTGACCTCTGTCCTATATCTCTCACCCCTCAATTTAAAGCTATGTCCCCTCGTGCTAGCTATCACCATCCAAGGAAAAAGGATCTCGCTATCCACCGTATCTAATCCTCTGATATTGTATTCCTCTATTAAGTCACCTCTTAACCTTCTTCTCTCTAACGAAAGCAACCTCAAGTCCCTCAGCCTTTCCTCATAAGACCTTCCCACCATACCAGGCAACATCCTAGTAAATCTCCTCTGCATCCTTTCCAATGCTTCCACATCCTTTCTACAATGCAGCGACCAGAACTGTACACAATACTCCAAATGCTACCGCACCAGTGTTTTGTGCAGCTACAACATGACCTCATGGCTCCGAAACTCAATGCCTCTACCAATAAAAGCTAACAGACCGTATGCCTTCTTAACAACCCTATCAACCTGGGTGCCAACTTTCAGGGATCTATGCACATGGACACCGATATCTCTCTGCTCATCCACACTACCAAGTATCTTACCATTAGCCCAGTACTCTGTAATCCTGTTACTCCTTCCAAAGTGAATCACCTCACACTCAACATAGAGTGGACAAGTCACAGAAGAAAGCTACAAAAATGGTTAACAACTTTGCGAAGCTCAGCTACATGGTTTATTTACTTTGAAGTACAGATACAAACTCTAATTGAAAGAGGTCTAATCAATATCTGAATGATATAGAATCCCTTCTGATCGATGATTCCAGTCATCAAATTGTGTGAGACCTGATAACACATGTTTGAACTACGTAAATGCAGGAATAGAGTGGATGTTCAGCGTTTCGTTATCTCCAGAGAACTATGAGCCTCTGTAAGATGTTTCGAGTAGCTGTGTTGACTCTAAAGAGGGAGCCAGACGAATCCTGTCTGGCACAGAGACTGCATCATGTGGAAGAGAAGTGCATATGAGGAACAATGGTTCAACGTGATCTGCACGATTGGAAACAATCAGCTGAGGGATTAGAGGGGAATATTAAACACAGCATTTTTCCATATCAACTCTGGGCATTTCTATTTTTGCTGCTCCAAGAAGACTGTGTGGTCATTGTTAGTGGCAGGATTTGGACTGGGAGGCACCAGTGGAAGATGTCTTTCGCCATGATGCTTGAACCCTTGTTATCTTTGTTTGATGGACCTTCTGGGATTTTCCTGCTCAGTATTTTGGTTTGTGTTTGTTTAGAATGATTTCCATAGATCCATAGAATCCCATCAGTGCAGATGGAGCCCATTCAGCCATTCAAGTCTGCACCAACTCTTCAATTCAGCATCTTACCAAGGCCTCCATATCCCTCCCTCCCTATCCCCGTAACCCCACACATTTACTATGGCCAATCCACCTAACCTGCGCATCTTCAGATTGAGAGAGAAAACCGGAGCACCCAGAGGTGTTCCACATAGACACGGGGAGAACGTGTAAACTCCACACAGACATTCACCCGAGGCCGGGATTGAACCCAGGTCACTGGCACTCTGAGGCAGCAGTGCCAACCACTTTGCCACCGTGCCGCCCCAGTGCAGATAAGCCTTAACTTCTGGCTCAAGGCTCTACTCTTTGCCATCCAGACCATTCATGCACACACATAAGGTTTGTATAAGATTCATAGTGTAGCAAGATTCTGTAAAGTGTATAAGACATCAGAAATAATAGAAATCAGCAGCTGATTAAGTGAAAAGATGCCATGGCAATGTATTAACAGAATGCAAGAAAAATTCTATGAATTGCAATTTGAATCTCTGCATAGTTGAGGATCAATGACAAAACCCCAATCATGTTCAACCCTGTTACCCCAGCCTTTGACTTTCTGATTCTCAGGTTTTTGACAACCTCTTAAACAAAGGCTGTAATTAATCATTCTGATTCTCAGAAGTGAAATGGTTTACATTCTCAATTTCATCCCTTACCTTCCAGGTGACTGGGCAATTCAGATAAACCTTGTGCAATGTTCATGTCATCGAATGCATCAGAACCTGTTTAAATAAATTCATGAAATCAAATCAGTAACACCGGCAGTATTTAAATGGGAAATTAAAATCGCTGTGTGATTTTACCGTACCAAGCTCCTGTATTTCTTTCAGTATTTTATCCAGCTTTGGGACTCCATGACGCATTCTCACAAAGGATTCCCACATCACCCTTCGAGCCCGAGATCCTTTTTCCATCACCAGATTGAGCAGAAGTTTGGAACTGTCCGCCCGGTTTCCATTATCCACGAGCTCAGTGACTTTCTATGAAGAATAGTGATGAAGAATAATGAGACGCAGAGTGAAAGATAAACACTGAGAATGAGAAGGAAAGGATCTGCTCAGTGATGGGATTTCCCAGTTGCTTTCAGCTCAGAAATCAGTCACTGGGCCGGGTCCTGATCCATAATAAACATGGACTGAAAATTCACTTCACATCTCATTCCAGCCATTAACGATAAAGAAATTAGAATAAACTAAAGTAGAATCAAAAACATATTTCCAGGAGAGTGAGGAATCACTGAGAATCTGCAGTATTTTAATATAATTAGTTGTCTGTCCTTCAAGTCCAACATGACATCTGGTTGGTTATTGATTGACAAAATGATCCATTTTATTCTCTCAATTCCTGCTGCGTCACTGTGATTTACTCCGAAATCCTGAGGTGATGAGGCATTCTTTCCCCCAGGAAAAGGTCATAAGTCTTTGGAACTCTCTTTCTGAAAAGGCCATGGACCAATTCTAAGACGGAGGTAGATGGACTCTTGGTAAGCAAGGCGGGGTGATAGTTTATAAGGGATCAGCAAGATGCAGATTTGAGCTCACTATCAAATCGGCCACAATGTTGTTAAACAGCGGAGCGGAACAGCCGACTCCTGCTCTCGGTATGTAAATAAAACAGTGGCGAGTCAGAACTCAGGTGGCAAGGGCAGGATGATTCTGATTGTTACGTTAGTTAAATAGAAGAATGGAAAACCTAAGATGAAAATTGGCTGATGAATTAACATTTGACTAATCCAAACACCGACTGCTGATTTATGTCAGGAGAATGAAGCAATAATAATGCTGAAAAATCTAATCATTTAATCATTTCTATTAATTAACTCAAGTGTCAGAAACAGAATGTTATTTGTCAAATTATTTCTGTCATAAAAGCTCAGTAGGGAGGATTGATGAGTTAGATAGTTGAGAGATAAACACGTTGAAGAAGTGGCTGTGCAGAGTCAGAGCAATGGAGAATTTCAGACTGGAGTTTACAAAGGAAAGTTTCAAATTCATTAACTCATTTAATATAGAATATTGCTGCTGCCTCACAGCGCCAGGGACCTGGGTTCGATTCCTGGCTTGGGTCACTGTCTGTGTGGAGTTTGCACATTCTCCTCCTTTCTGTGTGGGGTCCCTCCGGGTGCTCCGGTTTCCTCCCACAGTCCAAATATGTGCGAGTTAGGTTGATTGGCCATGCTAAAATTGCCCCTTCGTGTCCTGAGATGTGTAGGTTAGAGGGATTAGCGGGATAATATGCAGGGATATGGGGGTAGGGCCTGGGTGGGATTGTGGTTGGTGCAGACTCGATGGGCCAGATGGCCTCTTTCTGCACTGTAGGGTTTCTATGATTCTATGATTACGGCCTGGGTCACTGTCTGGATGCAGTTTTCACTTCCTCCTTATATCTGCCTGGGTTTCCTTCAGGTGTTGCGGTTTCCTCCCACAGTCCAAAGATGTGCGGGTTAGGTTGATTGGCCATGTTAAAATTGACCCTAGTGTCAGGGGGATTAGCAAAGTAAACGTATCGGGTTACAGGAATAGTGCCTGGGTGGCATTGTGGTCGGTACAGACTTGATAGGCCGAATAGCCTCCTCCTGTATTGTAGGGATTCTGTAACTCATTCTATGAATCTAGACCGTTTGGAGACTTGGGTGGAGAAATGGCAGATGGAGTTTATTCCAGACAAATGTGAGGTAATTCATTTTGGAAGATCCAGCAGGTAGGAATTATATAGCAAATGGTAGAATCCTTAGGAGTATTGACAGGGAGAGAGATCTGGGCGTTCATGTCCATCAATCACTGAAAGTGGCAACGTAGTCAAGAAGGCATACGGCATGCTTGTCTTCATCAGTCAGAGCATTGAGTTTAGAAATTGACAGGTCATGCTGCAGCTGTACAGAACCTTAGTTAGGCCTCATTTAGAATATTGTGTATAATTCTGATCACCACAGTCCCAGAAGGATGTGGATGTTTTGGAGAGGGTAGAGAAGAGGTTTACCAGGATGTTGCCTGGTCTGGAGGGTATTAGTTATGAACCCGGTTTGCTCTCATTGGAATGACAGAGGTTGAGGAGTGACCTGATCGAAGTTTACAAGATTATGAGCGGCATTGACAGAGTGTATGGTCAGATGCTCTTTCCTTGGGTAGAAAAGCCAAGTACTTGGGACATCGGTTTAAGGTGTATAGGGAGATGTTCAGAGGAGTTGTGCGAGTGAAGTATTTTTTTTACACAGAGGGTGGTGAATGTCTGGAATGTGCTGCCCGGGGAGGTGGTGGAAGCAGGTATGATAGCGGCATTTAAGGGGCATCTAGATGAATACATGAATAGGATGGGAATGGAAGGATTCGGACTCAAAGAGCATATTGTTTTAGTGTCAGCAGATATCATGATCGGCGTAGGCTTGGAGGGCCGAAGGGCCTGTTCCTGTGCAGTACTGGTCTTTGTTCTATCCCTCCCTCTTACCCGATGCTCTTGTCCGGTGAAAATCCTCTCATACGTTAACGATAAGCTGACTCCATCCACTCCTCCTTCCATCGCCTGTTCAAGTCTGTCCCGGTGGAATTTTGTCAATTTGAACAGTTGGTAATCATCACACTTTGTCAGGAACTGAGGAATTGTGGAGTTTGGATCTGTAAACACAAATGGAGAAAAATAAACACATTTCTGTCAATGAATTCCTATTAATGTTGTTACACTTCCCTTTACAGCGAGCAACTAAAGCCTCCTGTGAGCCACATTATCAAACACCTTCTGGGAACACAAACATTCAGTGAAAGCATATTTCACCTGACTATAATCACCTTTGCCCCAAATCCATTCCCACCCTTGGTTAACAAGATTCCATCAATTTCAAATATAAAATGAACATTTTTAAAATTGCTCACTGGGTGTGAGGGTTCCAGGCAAGGCTCGAAATTGTTGTGTATCCTTAATTGTTTTTGGAAAGCTGGTGAAACACCGTCTTGAACTGCTGCAATTTACATGGTGCATATACACAGTACTGCTGGGAAGGGAATATCAAGACTTCTATACAGGAAAAGTGAAGCAGCAGCAATATTGTTCCAAGTAAGAATGTTGTGTGGATTAAAGGGCAATTTACAGATGATGGTATCCCCATGTATCTGCTGCCCTTGTCCTTCTAGGGTGGCAGAGGTCTCGGGTTTGGAAAGTGTTGTTGAAGGAGCCTTGGTGAGGTGCTAAAATGCACCCTGTAAATGATGCACATTGCTATCACTTGCATCGGTGGCAAAGAGAATGAGGTGGTGGATGGGTGGTGTCAATCAATTGAGCTACTTTGTCCTGGTGATGTTGAGCTTCGAGTGTTCATGGAGCCACAGTAAACAAATTGCAAATTTTCCAGTTGTGCCTTGTACATTGTAGACTTTGGTGAGACAGGAGATGACTTACTCTCCAAAGAATGCCCCACATCTGACTGCTCCTGTATTTATGTGGCTAATCCAGTTCAGTTTCAAGTCAAAGTCACGGTGACCAACTCTGAGGTAAGGAAATACCTCTGGCATTGGAATGGGCAGGGGAGCGGCTACCAAACCTGGAATTGCTGGGGCAGAGGAGTTTGCAGTAGATTGCTTCTTGATGGGTCAGCGCCAGAAAGGCTGTGCCTCTGCGAATACACACAGCGCATGTCCAGAATTGGAAACACAAAACTACAGGACAAAGAGCATCCTGGCAGGAGACAACCCAGAGATACAGGGCTCAAAAATAGGACAGTGCAGAAAATCTGGATGTTTGATTACCTTGGTCAAAAACAATCTCCAGATCTAGATGTGTATACGGCTTGTAGGAAGGGACTAAAGAAGGAAATTAGGAGAGCCAGAAGGGGTCACGAGAAGGCCTTGGCAGGTAGGATTAAGGAAAACCCGAAGGCGTTCTATAAATATGTGAAGAGTAAAAGGATGAGACGTGAAGGAATAGGGCCTATAAAAGGTGAAGGCGGGAAAGTCTGTACGGAACCAGTAGAAATGGCAGAGGTGCTTAATGAGTATTTTGCCTCGGTTTTCACGGAGGAGAAGGACCTGGGTGGATGTGCTGCGGGCTTGCGGTGGACTGAAATGATTGAGTATGTGGACTTTAACAAAGAGGTTGTGCTAGAATCTTTGAATGGCATCAAGATAGATAAGTTGCCAGATCCGGATGGGATGGACCCCAGGTTACTGTGGGAGGCAAGGGAAGAGATTGCAGAGCCTCTGGCGATGATCTTTGCGTTGTCGATGGAGACGGGAGAGGTGCCGGAGGATTGGAGTATTGCGGATGTGGTTCCTATTTTCAAGAAGGGGACGAGGGATAGCCCAGGAAATTACCGACCGGTGAGTCTAACCTCAGTGGTTGGTAAGCTGATGGAGAAGTTCCTGAGGGACAAGACTTATGAGCATTTGGAGAGGTTTAGTATGCTCAAGAATACTCAGCATGGCTTTGTCAAAGGCAGATCGTGCCTTCCGAGCCTGGTGGAGTTCTTCGAAAATGTGACTGAACACATTGACGAAGGGAAGGCGGTAGATGTGGTTTATATGGATTTTAGCAAGGCCTTCGATAAGGTCCCCCATGCAAGCCTTCTAGAAAAAGTGAGGGGGTATGGGATCCAAGGGGCTGCTGCCCTGTGGATCCAGAACTGGCTTGCCCAAAGGAAGAAGTCTCACAACACCAGGTTAAAGTCCAACAGGTTAATTTGGTAGCAAATACCATAAGCTTTCGGAGCGCTGCTCCTTCGTCAGATGGAGTGGAAATGTGCTCTCAAACAGTGCACTCACTGTTTGAGAGCACATTTCCACTCCATCTGACAAAGGAGCAGCGCTCCGAAAGCTTATGGTATTTGCTACCAAATATACCTGTTGGACTTTAACCTGGTGTTGTGAGACTTCTTACTGTGTTCACCCCAGTCCAACGCCGGCATCTCCACATCTTGCCCAAAGGAGGCAGAGAGTGGGTATAGATGGGTCTTTTTCTAAATGGAGGTCGGTCACCAGTGGTGTGCCCCAGGGATCTGTTCTGGGACCCTTGCTGTTTGTCATTTTCATAAATGACCTGGATGAGGAAGTGGATGGATGGGTTGGTAAGTTTGCCAACGGCACGAAGGTTGGTGGGGTTGTGGATAGTCTGGAGGGATGTCAGAAGTTACAGAGGGACATAGATAGGATGCAAGACTGGGTGGAGAAGTGGCAGATGGACTTCAACCCAGATAAATGCGTAGTGGTCCATTTTGGCAGGTCAAATGGGATGAAGGAGTACAATATAAAGGGAAAGACTCTTAGTACAGTAGAGGATCAGAAGGACCTGGAGGTCTGGGCCCATAGGACTCTGAAATCGGCCCCGCAGGTGGAGGAGGTGGTTAAGAAGGCGTATGGTGTGCTGGCCTTTATCAATCGAGGGATTGAGTTTAGGAGTCTGGGGATAATGATGCAGCTATATAAGGAGTACTGTGCTCAGTTCTGGTCGCCTCACTACAGGAAGGATGTGGAAAAGATTGAAAGGATGCAGAGGAGATTTACAAGGATGATGTCTGGATTGAGTGGCATGCCTTATGAGGATAGGCTGAGGGAGCTCAGTCTTTTCTCCTTGGAGAGACGTAGGATGAGAGGAGACCTAATAGAGGTGTATAAGATGTTGAGAGGCACAGATCGGGTGGACTCTCAGAGGCTTTTTCCCAGGGTGGAAATGGCTGCTATGAGAGGACACAGGTTTAAGGTGCTGGGGGGTGTGTACAGGGGAAATGTTGGGGGGAAGTTTTTCACACAGAGGGTGGTGGGCGAGTGGAATCGGCTGCCGTCAGTGGTGGTGGAGGCAAACTCAATAGGGTCTTTTAAGAGACTCCTGGATGAGTACATGGGACTTAATAGGATGGAGGGTTATAGGTAGGCCTAGAAGGTAGGGATATGTTGGGCACAAATTGTGGGGCCGAAGGGCCTGTTTTGTGCTGTAGTGTTTCGATGTTTCTAATGTTAAGAATGGCCAATTCAGTGATGGTAATGCTGAACTGACTGTCAGACGCAGATGGTTAGATTCTCTCTTGTTAAAAATCATCATTCCTTGGCATTGTATAGCACAAATGCTGCATGCTATTTGATCAGCTGGATAACTCAGAGCCAGGACATCCTGCTTGATGGTAGCTTAAGTCTTGCCCTGACCCACTTCATGGTCCTGTGACCCTTACTTTGTTCAGAAAATTCCTCGTCACATGAAGGCAGACACTTACATTTTCAGCCTACACCGCCTTAATGTCGGATTCCGCCTCGATTTAGGCTCGAGTACTAGGCGGCATAGTTAAAATAAGGAGCCCTTTCACAACATGAAAACACACAAGAAATGAAAGCATGAGTAGGCCACCAGTTCCTTCAAGCCTGCCCCGCCATTCAGTACAATCATCGCTGATCGATGCCGGCCTCAACTCCTTTCCTGTGCCATTTCCCCATAGCCCTGCATTCATCCATCGATCAAATATTTATCTACCTCTGCTTTAAATATTTTGCATGATCCAGTCTCCATCCACCTTTGGAGCAGAGAATTCCAGAGATTGACTTTCAGGAGTGAAATTAGGAGAATATTTCCCACACAGGAACTCTCTTCTGTAAGTTATGCGACATGAGAGCTGATCTAAATGTCTTTGACATCACGGGAATATTTGACCAGTTGTGATATTAGGGAGTCCGGGTAGAACTGAAATCAATGGGAATCAGGGGAATCTTTCCACCGGCTGGAGTCACACCGAACAACAATTGTTGTGGTGGTTGGACGTCAGCCATCTCAGCTCCAAGAGTTCTTCAGTGATGTGCGAGGCCCAAACATCATCATTTGCCTCATGAAAGACTCCCTTTCATCAGAAGGCCAGAAGTGGGGATGCTGACTGATTGCACAATGTTCATTTGATTTCATGACTATTCCAATACTGAAGCAGTCCTTACCCATATAATACAAAGAAGACTATACGCATTCATTGGATGCTTAGTGGTAAGCACCCCCCAGTCCCTCTCATCCACAGCACTACCCACCCAGCCCCACCCACCCTGCCCGCTCCCACAGCACCACCCACCCAGCCCCATGCCCCAGTCCCACCCTGCAATCCCAACCACCCACGCAGCCACCCCTTGCAGTTCCACCCACCCAGACTCTGACCCCCACCCACAGTCCCACAGACCCAGCACCCGCCACTGCACTCCCACCCACCAAGACTCCGATCCCTCCCCCACGTCCCACTCGCACAGCCCTCCCACTGCAGTCCCAACTGTCAGGCCCCCTCCCTGCAGTCCCACCCACCGAGCCCCAAGTGCCCCTCACCCATGCCCCTTACTGCCCCCCCCCACACACCCCCCTCAGTCCCTCACTCCGGCACACCCCTCCACTCAGTGCCTCACTCCCACCTCTCCCCCCCCCCGCCACTCAGTGCCTCACTCCCACTCACTAATCGCTCCATTCGCAGCGAATGTTGGGGAGATCCAGCCCCACTGCAGTTTGCCCCACCCAGAGATGCCTTTGCTTCTTTCTCACACGAGCCTTCAGCACGCTGTTCACTGTGCCACCAATCGTGGTTTGTTTCTCCCAATCACAGTATAATAGTCGACAAATCAGCAGCAATGGGAGAGAGAAATTACCTCTGATTGGAGGATCAGCTCCAAGCAGAATCCTGAATTGAAGCTCAGCTGTTTTACAACAATTTGAAAACTTTCTCCGGGACCACGTAGAGGAGCTTTGCGAGTCACACGCAGCCCCCTCGGGCCGAACCTTGGATAAACCTGCTCTCGATGGTCACTCTCTCCCACTTTCCACTCAGTCCCTGTTTGAGCTGCAGACAGGATAGAAATTATGTTTGTATTTTTGTGATCCTACCTGTGTCCATTCTCATTTTTGATGAGGCTGTTGGATATTCTCTCCTGTTTGAACCTTCAGCCATGATATTGACAGGCCTTGCCTGATTCTGAGACTCTGTAATGAGGATAATATCAATGTCAGGATCAGATGTAAGTATTGAAATCAGAAGCAGGGCGTTGAGATCTTGACTAATATGCAAGATATATTTCAGAATATTACAGTCTCATATATGTTATCGTGATATTAGTAACAGTTGTTTCACAAAGTACCAGTTGCCATCATCACGTCCGTTGAAAAATCGTTTTCCCTTTCAATCCGATACCCAATTTCCAGTTTCCACTTTGCTCTCCAAAGTCATTGAACATGTTGTTACCTCCCAAATCCATGGCCATTTTTGCAGGAGCACCTTGCAGCCAAGTTTGAACCTGCCACTGCTCTTGAAATCACAACTGCTATCCTACCCGACTCTGACAAAAGTCAATGCAGTATCTTCAATCACCCGACTGCAGCCTTTAGCATCCTTGACCATGTTATCCTTCTCCAACTCCTCCCTCTTGTCGTGCAGCTGAGTGGAAATGCATCAAAGGCCCCTGGTTCAATTCTTATCTATTCCTTTCCATCCAGAGAATCAGTGACATTGCTTTCTCTTGCCACTCCCACATCATTATCACTATCATTGGCCCTCTTCTATTTCTCATCAACATGCTGCCCCTCGGTAACCTGGCAGCAGGTTCAACATGCAAACTGCTGATATCCAGCTCTACATTCTCACTGCTCTGAAACTCTGCTTCCTGAATCCTGACTAACTCACACCACGTCTCAGTTCATTCACCCGAGTTCACCAACTCTCACTGTCTCACAGCCTGACAACACCTCAATTTTAAAATGCTCAAACTAGCTTTTCAATCTCTCCATGGCCCCTGTCTTTCTATTCATGCAGCCTACAGCAGCCCTAGAAGCCAGCGACATCTCTACCTTGTCCAATCTGACAAGTTGTGTATCTCGAGGATAATTTGTCCACAATCCAGGCCAAGTCCTGAGCTCCGGAATTCCCTCCCGAAGCCTCTCGGCTGCTTTACTTTTCCCTCTTCTCAGATTCGCCTATAAAAGATTAACAATCTGACAAAAATTAGTCACCTGCCCAGCGACCCCTTCGAATGTTTTATGTATTTGTTTTCCCACTGAATTGTTCTCTTGTCGAGTGTCTTGGGATGTTTTGCTACGTTAAAGGTGCTATACAAATGCACGTGGCTCCATATTCTCCACTCGTGTGGACGTGCCAGTGTCTGTGTCCCTATACCTGTACACCTAATCAAACTCAGCTATTGTCCTCTCCTTTCTCCGATATGGAAATGGAAAAGTGATTCAGACATTTAATTTCTTCAAATTAGAATTGGAAGTTATTCAACAGCAATAATTTACAACCAAGGTTTAAAACCAGCAATGTAAAATGCAGTTACTGCATTTTACATTGCTGGTTTTAAACCTTGGTTGTAAATTTGTTAAGATTTCATTCTTAATCTCAAAACAACTCAAATGTTAAGATTTCATTCTTAATCTCAAAACAACTCAGATTTCCAGTGTGTTTGATTTTGTGAAAACAATATCCCAAAGCACAAATTCATTCTCCCTTATGGGTCTCTTCAATTTAACACTAAATTTACAATATCATTCTAGCGAGGCTCTGAAATCCACATCTGGTCATCTGAACAGATCCGGATTTATTCCTCATCCACCCCAATGACCCGGCCTCGCCCACACCGAGCCAGCATCAGTTATTGGGTGAAGCCACAGTGACTTTCAAGAGGGCCCCAGAAATTTCTCAGTGCCTCGAAATGGCTGCAATGCAAAAGATATCCAGAAGGCCAATGGTGGTGCGGAGAAGGGGGCACTGCATCAAGTAAAGAAAGAGGCAGCAAGAAGAAAGGTGAAAGCAATGGAATGTGTCAGGTGTTGAGGGACACACTATGTGGATCATTGCAAATGTTTTGATGCTGTTAGTCACCACTGCAACAAAAAAGGGGCGTTTAACGAAGAGCTGCAAAGATGCTAAGAGCAAGTCAAAAGCGGAGCAAGGGAATTCAAATTTGAAAAAGCATCAGTCAGCTACACATCACCTGGAGAGCTCAGAGCAGATACAGGAGCAAAGGATTCCATATAATTCCATAAGACTTCGGGTAGCAACGGACAAGGACAAGAGTGGCCCTCGGTTCTATTGGACGCGGGACAAATACATCCAAATTAGACAGGATCAGGGGAATGTGGATTGGGAGCAGCTCTTTGAGGGCAAATCCACGTCTGGCATGTGGGAAGCTTTTAAAAGCCAATTGACTGAAATGCAGGACAGGCCTGACCCGGAAAAATGAAGGATGGAAATGCCAGAATTCGGGAACCGTGGATGAGAAGGAAAATTGTAAGCTTAGTCAAAAAGAAAACATACAATAGGTCGAGGCAACTAAAAAACTGACAAAGCCCCTGAGGAGTCGAGAGAAAATAGGAAGGAACTTAAACGCCAAATTAGGAGGGCTAAAAGGGGCCATAAAACATTTTTAGCAAACAGGGAGAAGGAGAATCCCAGGTCTTTTATGCATGTATTCGGAGCAAGAGGATAGCCCAAGAAAAAATAGGCCCACTCATGGGCAATAGAGGGAAGTTATGCGTGGAGTCACAGGAAGGCGGTGAGATCCTTAATGAATACTTTGTATCCGTATTCATCAAGGAGATGGGTGTGAAGGATGTTGAGGCCAAGAATAGGTGTGTGAACACTCTAGGGAATGTCAATATATCGAAGGAGGAAGTGGTAGGTATCCTAAATTACATTAAGGTAGACAAGTCCCCGGGGCCAGATGGGATCAACCCCAGTTTAGTGTGGGAGGAAAGAAACAGGGGAGTAAAAAGATATCTTCCCATCCTCTTTAACCACAGGCGAGGTTCCAGAGGACTGGAGAGTAGCCATTGTTGATCCCTTGTTTCAGAAAGAAAGCAGGCATAATCCAGGAAATCAGGGGTTGGTGAGCCTAACGTCTGTGGTGGAGAAGCTTTTGGTGAGGATTTGTGCACATTTGGAAGAAATTGACTAGCTTGTGTCAGGCAGCATGGTTTTGTAGGGGGAAGTCAAGTCTCACCAACTTGATTGAGGTTTTTGAAGAAGTGACAAAGATAATTGATGAGGGAAGGGCTGTGGATGTAGTTTATATGGACTGTAGTAAGGTGTTTGTCAAGATCCCACATGGCAGACTGGTACAACAACTGAAATCACAAGGAATCGGGTGGGCTGGCTGGATGGAAACAGAACTGGCTTGGTGACAGAAGACAGACAGCAGGATGTTATGGCTGCACTCGTCCCAAAACCGTAAAATCCAACCCAAGGTCAACGGACCTTTCCATGGTCCACCCCTCGGCTTTCCGATTCCCATGGTGGGTGGAACGGGAAAATTCGCACCAGAGAGCAGCAGGGAAAGGGTATTTTTTCAGAATGGTGACCTGTAGCTCGTAGTGTTCTGCAGGGATCAGTGCTGGGACCTATTTTGTTTGGAGGAAACGTGGGTGGTCTGATTAGTAAGTTTGCGGGTGACACGAAGATTGGTGGAGAGGGTAATAGTGCTGAGTTTACAACAGGATATAGATAGATTGGAGTCTTGGGCACAGAAAAGGCAAATGAAGTTTAATCTGGATAAATGCGAGGTAGTGCATTTTGGAGGATCAAGTTTATGTGTGAATTGTACTGTAAATGGCAGAACCCTTTGGAACATTAAGACACAGAGGGATCTGGGCGTGCAGGTCCACAGTTCCCTAAAAGTGGCAACATAGGTGGCCATAGTTATTGAGAAGACACATGGTCGGGGCATTGAGTACAAGTGTTGGCAAATCATGTTGCAGCTATATAAAACCTTGGTTAGGCCGCATTTGGAGTATTGCATGCAGTTCTGGTCGCCACACTACCAGAAGAATGTGGAAGCTTTGCAGAGCACAAATAAAGTTCACCAGGATGTTGCCTGGTCTCAAGGGTGTTGGCTGTGGCGAGAGGTTGAATAAACGAGGATTGTTTTCACTGGACAGCCAGAGGCTGAGTGGAGACCTGATAGAGGTTTAGAAACTTATGAGATGCATAGACATGATGCAAATTCAGAAGCGTTTTCCCCAGGGTGCAAGTGTCAATAAAAGGGTTCAAGGTGAGAGGGGGGCAAGTTTGAGACAGATGTGCAGGGGAAGTTTTTCACGCAGAGAATGGTTGGTGCCTGGAACATGCTGCCTGAGGTGGTGGTTGACACAGGCACATTTGCAACATTTAAGGGCATCTGGATGGGTATGTGAATAGGGAAGGAATAGAGGGATACAGACCGAGTAAGGGCAGAAGGGCTTTTTAGTTCAGTTAGCGCATCATGATCGGCACAGGCTTGGAGGGCCAAAGGGCGTGTTCTTGTGTTGTACTTTTCTTTGCTCTAGCAGCATTCTTACATATTTAATGTGAGTGAGGGGCATGTAAAACCTATCTATGCAATAGCAGAGGTCGGTGGAAAACAAACCAAGATGGTGATGGACACGGGAACCTCTGCATCTGTGATCAGTGAAAAGACCAACAAGACAACTTGGGACTCTGACAAGGCGCCAGCCCTTACTCAGACAGGGATCAAACTTCAGATGTACACCGGAGAGCCCATACCATTGCTTCCGGTGTTAGAAATGGACATTGCACACAACAGAAAAGGAGCAAGAAAAGGGAAGGAGCCTTATCTATAGGGCATGGCTGGCTCAGTGAAGTTCTGTAGAACTGGGATGAAATAAAGCACACAAAGGTGATAGAGGATGCCATTCAGAAATATTCTGATGAACTGGGCACATTGCGTGGCTCTATAGTGAAGTTGTTTGTTGATCCACAGGCTATCCTCCTCGCTTTTTCAAGTACAGGACAGTGCCCTACACCATGAAAGGTAAAGTGAGGGAAGAGTTTGATTCCAAGCCTTTGCAGCCACTCGATGAGTCCATTCAGTTGGGGAGCATCAAATATCCCTGTTATTAAAAATGATGATACTGTGCGTACACGTGATTACCTGGAGGCCTGGAGTTTGTTTTCAAACCGTTCTGGGAACAATGGATAATCTGTGACAAGGTTTTCCTCCTGTCGCAGTTCATTTTTATCTTAGAAGAATAATCTTAGAAACCCTACAGCGCAGAAAGAGGCCATTCGGCCCATCGAGTCTGCACCGACCACAATCCCACCCAGGCCCTACCCCCATATACCTACATATTTACCCACTAATCCCTCTAACCTACGCATCCCAGGACACAAAGGGCAATTTTTTAAGCTTGGCCAATCAACCTAACCCGCACATCTTTGGACTGTGGGAGGAAACCGGAGCACCCGGAGGAAACCCACGCAGACACGAGGAGAATGTGCAAACTCCACATAGACAGTGACCCAAGCCGGGAATCGAACCCGGGTCCCTGGAGCTGTGAAGCAGCAGTGCTAACCACTGTGCTACCGTGCCGCCCTCTAATTACAGGGAAAACTGAGGAGGAACACCTCAGCACCCTGAACCAAGTGTAGAGTCTTCAGAGGCAGGATTGCATCTGAAGCGCAGCATGGGAATTTTCCAGGCACAAACTGTGGAATATCTAGGTCACAAAATCATAGTGCAGCGTTCATCACTTGGAGGAAAAAAGCTCCAGATCCCAATCATGTGTCCGAGCTCAGGTCATTTTTGGGTTTGGTAACTATTACGGGAAGTTTTTGCCAGACCTTACAGCAGTGTTGGGACCACTGTATATACTGCTTCACAAAGAAACCAAATGAAAGTGGGGGGTCAGCATAAAAGAAAGCTTTCAAGGATGTGAAGGCACTGCTGCAATTAGCTAATCTGCTCGGTCACTTTGAACAAGACAGGAACTCATTCTATC